>NW_021318916.1:66811-85649 GCF_001605985.2 Dendrobium catenatum
TAGTAAGGAAAAAATGTAGAGGGCTTTGACCAATTAAAAAAGTTTCATTAATCTAGGTTTATAATTATAAGGGATGTACTTTCCTATAATTGAAAAATATATATATTAATATAATATAATTGAATTGAATGGTAGGAGATATCTTGAGGTGTTATCATAAGATGGCTAGTTAAATAATAGAAGGTACTTGACTTGACTAGTCATTTAATAATAAGGGATAGTACATGGTGAAGACGAGCATCAAATGTTAATAGTTGGATGATATTATGTGTCCATTGTTGAAAGATGTTGGGTAAAGGAGGGTGGCAATCAATTTGATCATTCTCCTAATAAAAAGAGATATTGAGATGCTTGCAAGCTAAGCATTTGACATTGTTGGTTGATAGCTTTCGGATGTTAGCCATTGACATGCTTCGAACACTGATGGATGGTAAGTGTTGAAAATAAGGTGATGTCAAACAATCAAGTTGTTCGAGCTGAGGGGTCACAATTACTTAACTTTCAATGTTCTTGGTTGATGCAAGCTAATAATCAATATTTTATGCCGAATGTTGACTCGTCTTACTAAGTGCTTAGTCTATCATGTTATACGGAGATGTACAACTCACTAGACCACCCACCATATCTTGACTTCCAACATTCCTTATTAACCTTCTATGACATTACCAATAGCTAACATCCAATATTTGTTAGTCATTGTTGTATGATGATGTTCAATATCACACGGAGAACAATTGAGTTAAGTTGTTCGATATCACTCTATTTATGATTTATGAATAATTATCCCATTTCACCAAAGAGCGATTCACAACATTCATCGGCTCTCAAAGCCCAATTAGCATTTATATAAGGAGAACAAAGAGTTAGATTGCATGATAGTCGCTAGTGATTGACGCTCTACAACAATTGTTTCCTAACATCAACCAATGATCAACTCATACCACTATCAATCACTGACATCCAATGCTTGTCTCTTACCAAGCCGATTATCAATCATCATTTAATAATAATTAAAATACTCTCCAACTCTTACTTTCACCACATGAGATCTTTCACAATTTATGCACACTATTTTTTTTAATGTATTCCTCAAATATAAGAAAAAAAATCCTTTAATAATCATCTAACTTTGTTAGAATCTTAAATTTCACAATAATGTACATACTTGTGTGTTTCAAATTATTTTTTTATTAAAATGTTTATTTTTTATATCAAGAATATATATATTGTAGATGCTTGTGTGTTTCCTATTGTCGTATTCAAGTTTGGATCCTCATCAGACATATCAACTTCGCCACATTCTTATCATGCTCCATTTTTGTCTACTACATATTGAAAGATATAGTATGTTCATGATACCGACCTTTGTAGCTGTGTAAAACTGCACATGTAAGAATCAGATTAGTTTAAACAGTCAAAAAAATTATCTTATGTGTATCAACACTTGAAAACGTACCTTCCAAATTCTAAAAGTCCTCTCCACCATGTTGCACAATTGAGCATGTCAGTGATTAAATAACTCTTACTGAACTATATATCTTCTAGAAGTATTACTACGATAGTGAGCAAGGTGGTAATGATATCCTCGTAAGGTGCTAAGAACTTATCGGTGTTTGAATAACCAGAATCAATCAAATAGTAATGATTATGAGGCACTCCAAACTAACCTTGCTTGACAGCCCATCTAAGCACAAGCAAATCCGCATCAGAACCTTCCCACCCAGAGGCTAAATGACAATGCAACCATTACATTATGTGAAGTAAAGCCTTCACGGTTACGATAACGATTCTGTAAGTTGTTACTAACCATCGTAGGGATATGTGTTCCATCAATAACACCAATTGCATTCATGAAGTAAGGGTAAAATAGTTCATTTGAACGTACGAATGGATGACATTCTATATGTCTCTCTAGTAGATTTTTGAATTCATATGTGAAGGATACAAGAGCACGCAGAATCATATTAAAGTATCCAATAACTGTTTCCAATGAGTGCTGGAAGAACTCACACAACTGGTGGTAACTATGAGCATGCGTAACTCCACGCAAAAAAAAAAAAAAAACAAGTTGTTCAGCGGCGAGCATGTTTTTTGTGTCCCGCAAATATCCACAGCTAACAAGTAGATATCTTAGGCTCACAAAGACATCATGAAGTGACCTGAAGCATTTGTATGCTCTTCCGGATGCCCAACAAGCACATCCAGTACATATTGATGTCCAATATATGTTCTATCAAACATTGACTGCCTAATTGCTTGTTCATTATCTGAGAAAGAATCATCTTGAATAATGGATGAAGTTAATCGGCTATAGCATCATTTACTTGTAGTTGCACGTCTACCATGTCACATAAAACATTTGGGAGACATCACACAAATAATTTGACATAACTGCAAATATATCATAAAACTAACTTATTAAAGGGCTCAAATGCATTTTCATTAATACTTCAAACATTACAACTCAAACCATACTTAATGAAAATGGAAAGACAAAACTAACATTATGAAGTGGCACCTACTAAGCATGAAATGACAACATATTGAATGGAAAGTAACACAATGACATAAAAGAGAGAAATGCGAACATAAAAACTACATTCAAACTTTGAACGCATAAAAACATGGGTGAGTGCTGATAATATAATCAATCCATTCTGTTAGTACATCCCCTTCCCATGTCATGAATATAGATTTATTATCCTTGTTTTCCTTAAATGCGTCTTAAAGAGCTAACCGAGCTTGTGTTGTTTTGTTCTCCATTTGGCCTAATTTTGTCAAACAATCTGTCATGGTATAAGGGTGAGTGCGCTGAATTGTTTTTTGAAAGACAACCACATTTTTGTTAAACTCGACCAATAACTCGTTTAAGTTTCCTAAGCCACCTTTCTTCTTTGTACATCTAGTTGATCTAAGTGGTTCATCAGTGTATCTTTTTAAACGTACCATAGGACTTCCATCTACATCTATGATTGATGGTGCATCATATACAATATTAGGTAAATTGCTATTGGGTGTTATGTCCATGTCGTAGCTCACACCATTAGCAACCATGAATGTATCTTCAAAACGTGGGATTTCGTCTTCATCTAAGTTTACCGACGGTTGACATTGCAGAAGTACCATTGGCAATGTTCTCAACACAGATCTTTTCAAAAATTGAGTACTGATGATAGGGATGTCTTGGATAACGAATTAATTTTGGGCGAGATATGATTTGTAAATATAAGTGCATTTCAAAGATGGAAAAAATAGTACCTGAACAATTTCATGCCATAACTCATTAGGTGCTACTGGGACGTGTAACTCCTTGTCCCAACCCCAACCACTACAGTTTGTCAGCAGATATAGTGCTATGAAATCAACTTTCATTTTTTTAAATCGTATCATTACGGAAGATTATGTGTAGTTTGAACCTAGATGCCGATTCAACTCAGCCACTAAGCTTGACCATTGTTCCTTCCCATTACAGAAATTACCATTTACATAGTGCTCCAGCAAAAGCTCACCTAAACAATGTTATGATCTTCTGGCCACTTAGGATTTCGAGTCGTGCTTTTGGGTAGGCCAGTGTAAATAAAGATATCATTACCCGAACGATGTGGGGTATTACAGTTTGCTCATGTAAAAACTTTTCCTTTTAGGAATTTATGCATTTCTGTCACGCATTAACAAGAATATCATTTATATGAAGTTTCAAATTTTTATGAGCAAACAATTTTTTTTAACTATATTTTAAGAATTTTTACCAGTTTTATGTAGGTAGATAGCGTTTGATGACTCATTGTCGCTCACACATTATACATGCATATCGACGATGACATATTTTCAAGAAAATAATCAATTAATTACATAAATAATTAATATTGTTTGTCTATTAATTTTTCTATCATCCGAATACAACTAAAAAAAATCCCATTCTATACAGCATAAAACATCCTACCTAATAGCGTTAAAAAAAATCAACACAACAAATTATTTTACATAACAAATAATAACACAAAAAAGAAACATATACAGATTTCATAAAGTATCAAACATTCACCCTACTGAAATTTGTTTGAAAGATACAGATCAAAAATTATGAAATACTCATATCTTCCTGCTCGAACTAGTTATAGTCATAACATTTTTCATCGCATTTTATGCAAAGCAACAAAGCAAACTGTTTGTCGATTGGGTTGTTTCGAATACAATAAACAAAAAATATGAATGAAATGCCGGAGTCGGGATGATACCTGCTCGAAGAAGAAATGAAGCCGGCGGGAATGCTGCGGTGGAAGTTGTGAACCGGGGGGGACACGCTGCTTGAGCGACGTTTGGAGCGGCAAGGGCTAGGGATGAGGGCAAAGCAATGCGTCTTCCATGTAGACAAAGACTCTCGCGAGAACATCACAACACGGGCGCCACAAGTGATATGCCGCTCAATTGTAAATCTTGTTAAATCCACAGAGGTATCGGATTAGGATTTACCCGACTTTACGCGGATTTGCGTCGTAAATGCATAAATATAGGATTTACGTCATTGTTGGATTTACAGTCACACAAAATACCATTTGGTTGGATTTAGTGTAAATCTGACTTAAATCCCGTTGTAAATCTGATACCAAACCCATTAGTGTGTATATTTGTATTCGTGTGTTGCATCTAAGGTTTATTGTGTGGGATGACTTTTTAAACAATTTTTTAAATAAGTTTTTTAGTAATTTTTTTTCATTAAAAAACTCTTTAAAAAATAAAATTAATTAGATGTTAAATATATATAAAAAAGTCAATTCAAATTTTATGTCAATTTAGTTGGAATAATCTCAAATATTTCAATGAGACTCGAACCTTAGACCTCTTAGTTGGAAGCCTTAGCTCTCAACCAATAGGCCAAGGAGAGTTGTGTTCCAACATGAAAGCTTCATAGAGAGGAAGCCAAGAACGGTACAGACGAGTACACAAGAACAGAGCTAGAAGAAGAATAGGATTCATTCAATATAGAAAAAGGAAATACAGTGACTCTATATATAGGCATAGAGAGTAGCCTGTTATAAAAGAACCAATGTAATGTATACACCTGTAAAGTAATAATACAATATAAACTAATGTTTAGCTGTTGTGTCTAACATCCCCCCTCAAGGTGGTGGATCCATAGGCTGCACCAGCTTGTTGGTGAGTAGTTTGAATCTAGGTGAAGGAAGCGTCTTCGTGAGAAGGTCAGCCAGTTGTTCTGCCGTGGGAATGTGATGAATCTGGATTGATTTGTCTTTGATGCAGTGGCGAATGTAATGACAATCGACCTCGATATGCTTAGTTCTGGCGTGAAAGATATGGTTGTTTGCCAATGCTATAGCCGAGGTGTTGTCGCAGAAGAGGGAAGTAGCGGTGGTCTGGGTGCAGTGAAGTTCTTGTAGCAGACGGCGGATCCACGTGACTTCAGCTGCGGCAGATGCAAGTGCTCGATATTCGGCTTCGGTAGATGATCGAGCGACAGCATTTTGTTTCTTGACGCTCCAAGAGATGAGAGAGGAACCAAGAAAGTTGCAATAACCGGACATAGACTTCCAATCCTGTGTGTCACCGGCCCAATCGGAGTCTGTGTATGAGCGAAGAACGAGCTCACCGCGGAAGAGAGGAAGTCTAATATGCAAGGTACCTTGGATGTACCAAAGTAGACGTTTGAGATTGTCGAAGTGTTGGATAGTTGGATTTTGCATGTTTTGGCATATCTTGTTGACGGTGTAGGCGATGTCCGGCCGAGTGAGGGTGAGATATTGTAAGCATCCAGCGAGTTGTCGATAGAAGGCTGGATTTGAGTAGGCAGCGGTTAGACCATTACTAGTGGGAGTTTTTAATTGAGATGGAGTTGAAACAGGTTTACAGTTAGACATACCTGCACGAGCGAGAATGCTTTGAGCAAATCTACTTTGGTTGAGGTGAAGCCCATAAGATGTGGAGGTGGCCTGGATACCCAAAAATTGCGAAATAGTGCCGAGATCTCGCATTGTAAAGGTGGAATTGAGGTTGTCCAGAAGTTTCTTGAGTGCGGCGGGACTGTTGCCGGTAAGAAGGATGTCGTCAACATAGACGAGGAAGAACATGCGAATCCCGTTTTTGTGGTAAAGAAAGAGTGATGGATCGGAGATGCTAAGCTGAAACCCAAGGGTCTGAAGATGGCCAGATAGGGTGGCGAACCACTCTCGAGGGGATTGTTTCAAACCGTAGAGTGCTTTCTTGAGGCGACAAACATAATTGGGATGGTTTGTGTCTATGAACCCGACGGTTGTTTCATATGGACGAGATGATTGAGAGTCCCGTGGAGGAAGGCATTGGAGACATCCAGTTGATGAATTGGCCATTGGTAATGAAGAGCAATGACTAGGAGGATTTTGACAGTCGGTATTTTGGCGACTGGACTGAACGTTTCATCGTAGTTGAGACCTTGTTCTTGATTGAAGCCTTGCGCGACGAGTCTGGCCTTGTATCGTGCAACAGTACCATCTGCGAGGTATTTTGTGCGGTAGGTCCACTTGCATCCCAAAATATTTTGTGATGCTTCGGGAGGAACTAGCTCCCAAGTATTTTACGACTTTAGTGCCTGAAATTCTTGCTACATCGCCTGTTGCTAGTGTTTGGAACCGACGGCTTCTTTGCAGCACGTGGGATCGGTGTCTAAGGAGGTATGTGCCAAGCTGAAGATCTGCTTTGGTT
Source organism: Dendrobium catenatum (assembly GCF_001605985.2). Lineage (NCBI taxonomy): Eukaryota > Viridiplantae > Streptophyta > Magnoliopsida > Asparagales > Orchidaceae > Dendrobium > Dendrobium catenatum. Next base: position 73,508 of record NW_021318916.1, read on the forward strand.
TGGAGTGACCTATTTTTGATCGGGTTTGCATAGGATGAGCAGATTGTTGGCTTGTGGACGGGTTGGGTGGTGCCGTAGCAGTGTAACTTGGAGGGGGATCGTGGGCCGGAGAATTCTGGATTGGCATGACTTCTAATAGAGGTAGTTTGTCCGGTGCTTGAGCCGTGGTGGGAACACGGGTGGAAGTGGTTTTTGATTGAATTGGAACCAGAAGAAGCGGAGGAGTAAAGTTAGATGTGGAAGACTGACAATTGGATGGAGGAGAAGTTTGGTAAGGAAACGTACCTTCGTTGAAGACGACATGCCGAGAAATGTAGACGAAGCCGGTTTTGGGATCAAGACAACGGTAGCCCTTCTGCGCTGAGCCATAACCGATGAAGATGCAGGGGATCGATAGCGGGGAGAGCTTAGTAGTGTTGTAGGGTCGAGTCCACAGATAACAGAGACATCCGAAAATTTTTAACTGCTTATACTCGGGAGGTTTGTGATATAAGATGTGGAATGGACTCCTATTTTTAAGAGTTCTAGAGGGCAACCTGTTAATGAGGTAGACAGCAGTATTAAGAGCTTCGACCCATAGATTTTTAGGGAGGTGAGCTTCGATTAGGAGGCTGCGCATGGTTTCAAGTATATGGCGATGTTTTCGTTCGGCGACACCGTTTTGAGCTGGCGTGTGAGGGCCGGTAAATTGGTGAATCATACCCGTGTTCTTGAACAGGGTCTGAAATTTGTTGTTCCGGAATTCTCCGCCTCCGTCGGATCTAAAGATTTTAATATGTTTGTTAAATTGATTTTTGATTAAATTATGCAGTTCAAGAAATTTATCGAAAGCCTCGGATTTGTGTGTTAGCGGGAACGTCCAGCAAAATTTCGAGAAATCATCGATGAACGAGATGTAGTATTTGTAACCTTGTACCGAAGTTATGGGGGATGGCCCCCATATGTCTGAGTGAACTAAATCGAAAATTTGAGATGTAGAAGAATTAGAGTTCTTGACAGGTAAACGATGGCTTTTAGCCAGGTTACAAGATTGACAGGAATTTTTATTAAAATTGTTACAAATTGCTGGTATGGTTTTGCCAATGACTTGTAAAGTCTGCTGTGCCGGATGTCCGAGGCGTTTGTGCCAAAGGTTTGGTATTTCTTGAGCTGAGAACAAAGCAAAGCCGGAGATGTCAGGGGAGGAGCGGACGGGATAAAGCCCGTTAAAGCATGGTCCCTTGAGAAGAGTTTGACCCGTCTTCGAGTCCTGGATGTGAAATTCGTGAGCAGAAAACTTGACCGAGCAATCGTTATCTTTGGTTAGCCGGTAGATAGAAATGAGATTGAACGACAGATTTGGAACATTAAGAAGATGTTTAAGATGGAGATTACCTTTGGGAGTTGGGAGAATACCTTTTCCGGTGTGCTGAATGGGAAGTTGATAGCCGTTGCCAACGATGATTTGTTGATTTCCGGTGTATGGGCGACCTGATTGAAGGTTGGAAGATTCGGACATGAGATGATTTGAGGCTCCACAGTCAAGAAACCAGTCGGTGGTAGTAGTGGCTTCGGACGGGGTGAATAGAGCAGTCTTGATTGAGTCTTCATTGTAGGAGGGATCATTCCGATACCAGCATTTGATGGCAGAGTGCCCTGTTTTAGAACAAATCTGACAGATAATACCGCTTGAGGGGTTCTTGTCGGGACGGCTGCGACCGCGACTTGTGTTGCGACCTCTGCCGGAATTGGTGCGTCCACGACCTCGATACGCAGCGAGAGCAGTTGTTGGATCATTGAGGTGGAGGTTTTGAAGTGTTGTAGTGTTTTCTTGAACAAGATTAAACTCTTCGCTGCAGAGCAGTGTGTACAAGTCGTCGAGACTGAGAGGTTGCAGATTCGTGCGAATATCGGTTTTGAAGGATTGATATTGCACCGGAAGACCATTGAGGGTGTAGAAGATCACCTCCTCGGGATCTAAGGGAGATCCGGTTGTTGTGATAGCGTCAACGATCGACTTGACGGATAGAAGATATTGCGGCATTGATTGATTTTTCATAGACAAGTGACAGAGTTCGTTTCGCAGTTGGATGGTGCGAGAATGGGTGTTGGACTGGAGTCGTCGAGCTATGGTTTCTCATATTTCAGCACAATGATCAAGCGAAAGAACATATGGGAGAATGCTGGGTGAGATGACGGAGTACAGGGCGGCTGCAAGATTATGATCAAGAAGATTCCAAGTTTGGAAGGATAGCTCAGTTGAAGTCGTTTGGTGATGAGGGCTGGGACAGAGACAACTGCCATCAAGAAAGCCTTCAAATCCGTTTTCCTTGAAGAGTTTGAAGACTTGAGAGCGCCAAATGGGGAAGTTTTCGGCTGTGAGGGTGAGGGAGATGATGCCTTTGATATGGCTCATCAAGAACTTGAGCTGTTGAGGGATAACTTGTGTTTTTGAGAAATTACCGGAGCTCTGTCCGGGTTCGAGTGTAGTCGTGGCCGTGGAATATGAGGTTGCCATGGCAGCCGCGGAAGAAGAAGAGAATACAAGAGACTTAGGGTAACCTTAGAGGGAGACGGGAGGATTGGAAAGGATCCTGCTCTGATACCATGAAAGCTTCATAGAGAGGAAGCCAAGAACAGTACAGACAAGTACACAAGAACAGAGCTAGAAGAAGAAGAATAGAGCTAGAAGAAGAATAGGATTCATTCAATATAGAAAAAGGAAATCCAGTGACTCTATATATAGGCATAGAGAGTAGCCTGTTATAAAAGAACCAATGTAATGTATACACCTGTAAAGTAATAATACAATATAAACTAATGTTTAGCTGTTGTGTCTAACATCCCCCCTCAAGGTGGTGGATCCATAGGCTGCACCAGCTTGTTGGTGAGTAGTTTGAATCTAGGTGAAGGAAGCGTCTTCGTGAGAAGGTCAGCCAGTTGTTCTGCCGTGGGAATGTGATGAATCTGGATTGATTTGTCTTTGATGCAGTGGCGAATGTAATGACAATCGACCTCGATATGCTTAGTTCTGGCGTGAAAGATATGGTTGTTTGCCAATGCTATAGCCGAGGTGTTGTCGCAGAAGAGGGAAGTAGCGGTGGTCTGGGTGCAGTGAAGTTCTTGTAGCAGACGGCGGATCCACGTGACTTCAGCTGCGGCAGATGCAAGTGCTCGATATTCGGCTTCGGTAGATGATCGAGCGACAGCATTTTGTTTCTTGACGCTCCAAGAGATGAGAGAGGAACCAAGAAAGTTGCAATAACCGGACATAGACTTCCAATCCTGTGTGTCACCGGCCCAATCGGAGTCTGTGTATGAGCGAAGAACGAGCTCACCGCGGAAGAGAGGAAGTCTAATATGCAAGGTACCTTGGATGTACCAAAGTAGACGTTTGAGATTGTCGAAGTGTTGGATAGTTGGATTTTGCATGTTTTGGCATATCTTGTTGACGGTGTAGGCGATGTCCGGCCGAGTGAGGGTGAGATATTGTAAGCATCCAGCGAGTTGTCGATAGAAGGCTGGATTTGAGTAGGCAGCGGTTAGACCATTACTAGTGGGAGTTTTTAATTGAGATGGAGTTGAAACAGGTTTACAGTTAGACATACCTGCACGAGCGAGAATGCTTTGAGCAAATCTACTTTGGTTGAGGTGAAGCCCATAAGATGTGGAGGTGGCCTGGATACCCAAAAATTGCGAAATAGTGCCGAGATCTCGCATTGTAAAGGTGGAATTGAGGTTGTCCAGAAGTTTCTTGAGTGCGGCGGGACTGTTGCCGGTAAGAAGGATGTCGTCAACATAGACGAGGAAGAACATGCGAATCCCGTTTTTGTGGTAAAGAAAGAGTGATGGATCGGAGATGCTAAGCTGAAACCCAAGGGTCTGAAGATGGCCAGATAGGGTGGCGAACCACTCTCGAGGGGATTGTTTCAAACCGTAGAGTGCTTTCTTGAGGCGACAAACATAATTGGGATGGTTTGTGTCTATGAACCCGACGGTTGTTTCATATGGACGAGATGATTGAGAGTCCCGTGGAGGAAGGCATTGGAGACATCCAGTTGATGAATTGGCTTTAATCTCGTGCCATTCTATACTCATATGCCTCATGATTATAACCATTATCTTCAATCTCAACTAATGATTGTCCAATTCTATACTCATATGCCTCTTATGGTATATATGTTATGTCTGCATCACATATATTGAATTCTGGGTCTTCTCGAGTGGGAAGTTGCCGTATGTAATTATGCAATGTCATTGTTGCAATCACTATTTTTATTTGTTTTGTGTATGAATATGCAGGCATATCTCGTAGTATGACACACTTTTTCTTCCAAACACCAAATAATTTTTCAATTACGCCTCTTAATGAGGATTGTCGTTTGTTAAAAGTTTCTTTTTCAACAAATCAAATGTATTGTTAAAAACTTAAATAAATATAGAGTGGTAATTAATGCCTCCAATGACTTATGAGAAATATATTTGAACAAGCGAGCAGCAAAGTATATGTCTAAAAATGTTGTTTACTAAATTGATATTTCCTCTAATATCTTTTTTTTTTCAATTTTTGATTTTGAATACATTATTCTAATATTTTAAAATACATTTTACTTGCTTATGAGTACTGAATAAGAAAACTAAAACAATCACAATTATCAAAATTTTGTAGGATATACAAGCAGGTATTTGCAATTCAAAGAATAACCTGTTAACCAAAAAAAATAAAATAAAAAAATTTATTGAAATTAAATACAATATAACCACAAAAAACAAACTCAACTACTATTGATATCGTTTACAGAGCTGATTTATGTTTGGAAGCCTTGATAAAAGTGAAGGAAATGAAATGAATTTCACCCAATTTTTAGTTTGATTCTTTACCTGCAGGTTGCAGGAACCCCAAAAAACATCCAGTTCGTCGCCTGAAAAGAACCCCTCTTTCTTGGCTTTGGCGCAAGATGTGGAGCCAATGGCGCCTTAACATCTAAAGCTGGGAGAATGGGAAAAGATTATAGATTTTTCAATGACGTTTCACATGGTGCGGCTATCGAAAGCGCGCACCAACTGGGAATGCCCTCCGACCATCACAAGAGCCGCCGATCCCCTGTCCCGAAGGCAAAACTGTCGTAGGCCACAGCTGTGAGGAGAGGCCGAAGGCCAAAGCATTTGGAGGGGAGGATGGGGCCACTTCATCTCAAGGTATCTACCCACCATCAGGGCAACCGAGGAGAGAGAGAGAGAGAGAGACATCCTGTGGAAGAAAGGTGCTAGATCCAAACCGTGTCGCAAGGATTGTCCCGTCGCAGCCACCGCCACCCATGGACTCAGCTGCTGGGTGAATAGAGCAGTCTTGATTGAGTCTTCATTGTAGGAGGGATCATTCCGATACCAGCATTTGAAGGCAGAGTGCCCTGTTTTAGAACAAATCTGACAGATAATACCGCTTGAGGGGTTCTTGTCGGGACGGCTGCGACCGCGACTTGTGTTGCGACCTCTGCCGGAATTGGTGCGTCCACGACCTCGATACGCAGCGAGAGCAGTTGTTGGATCATTGAGCTGGAGGTTTTGAAGTGTTGTAGTGTTTTCTTGAACAAGATTAAACTCTTCGCTGCAGAGCAGTGTGTACAAGTCGTCGAGACTGAGAGGTTGCAGATTCGTGCGAATATCGGTTTTGAAGGATTGATATTGCACCGGAAGACCATTGAGGGTGTAGAAGATCACCTCCTCGGGATCTAAGGGAGATCCGGTTGTTGTGATAGCGTCAACGATCGACTTGACGGATAGAAGATATTGCGGCATTGATTGATTTTTCATAGACAAGTGACAGAGTTCGTTTCGCAGTTGGATGGTGCGAGAATGGGTGTTGGACTGGAGTCGTCGAGCTATGGTTTCTCATATTTCAGCACAATGATCAAGCGAAAGAACATATGGGAGAATGCTGGGTGAGATGACGGAGTACAGGGCGGCTGCAAGATTATGATCAAGAAGATTCCAAGTTTGGAAGGATAGCTCAGTTGAAGTCGTTTGGTGATGAGGGCTGGGACAGAGACAACTGCCATCAAGAAAGCCTTCAAATCCGTTTTCCTTGAAGAGTTTGAAGACTTGAGAGCGCCAAATGGGGAAGTTTTCGGCTGTGAGGGTGAGGGAGATGATGCCTTTGATATGGCTCATCAAGAACTTGAGCTGTTGAGGGATAACTTGTGTTTCTGAGAAATTACCGGAGCTCTGTCCGGGTTCGAGTGTAGTCGTGGCCGTGGAATATGAGGTTGCCATGGCAGCCGCGGAAGAAGAAGAGAATACTAGAGACTTAGGGTAACCTTAGAGGGAGACGGGAGGATTGGAAAGGATCCTGCTCTGATACCATGAAAGCTTCATAGAGAGGAAGCCAAGAACAGTACAGTCAAGTACACAAGAACAGAGCTAGAAGAAGAAGAATAGAGCTAGAAGAAGAATAGGATTCATTCAATATAGAAAAAGGAAATCCAGTGACTCTATATATAGGCATAGAGAGTAGCCTGTTATAAAAGAACCAATGTAATGTATACACCTGTAAAGTAATAATACAATATAAACTAATATTTAGCTGTTGTGTCTAACACAACAACGTTGTCACTACTCCACGCAACTTCTCAGTTCTGTACTCTCCTCTCTTTTTGCTTTCCCTCTTCCCGTTAATGGAATCATCCCACTCTAATCCCGCCGGCCGTTCTTCATCCCTACGTTACTGTTACTGCTGCTGTTTCCGCCGCTGCTGCCGTTGTTTCTGCTGTTGTTACTGCTGCTCTTCCCCCGCCGATTTGTAATTTTAAAGCTTGGGATATATGGTTTGGCGCCTTCTTATATGGATCTCTCCCATCAATTCTGCCCTTTGACAGAGCTTTAAGCTCACAGCTTTTGGATTCCCTGCGACTACCACTGTTCGCGGTGTCCACCACTGCAGCTGATCTATCGAAATTCAGAGAATCAGCACGGTGGATGTGTCTTTCTTGATGGCAGGGCGGATTCCGAGGATGGACAGAGGGGGGAGGAGTTCAGCATAGTCGGTCATCCTATGATTCTCATGCGGCAGAGAAAATATTCCTCGTCTCACCGCTCTTTTTCATATCTTAGTCCATCCAAGAGAGCGTTGATTGAGCCTGACCTCGAAACCAGGACAGCAACCGTTCCGTCGTGGCGGAACAATCCATTGCATGTGGCTGATCCTGTCGTGCATGAGATGTCAGAGAAGGAGAGGCATAGGCAGATCAAGGGCATAGAGCTGATCGCCTCCGCGAACTACCTTTCCCAGGCCGTCCTCCATGTGCTAGGGATTCATTTAACGGACAGGTATTCTGAGGGAATGTTGGGGGCTCGTCATTATGCGGGGAATCAATACAGTGATGAAATTGAGGGTTTGTGCTGCGAGCGAGCTTTGGCGGCGTTAAATACTGCGGTGTGAATTTCAGTGTGGCGCTACTGTGATGTGCGGCATGGCTCATATCAGCGGAGTTGTGGCCGCCGAGGTTCGTTCTTCCCGTTTGAAGAGTTCATCTCTCTAGTGTATGTTTTTGCTAGGGTTGGATTTTCATATGTAGTTTAGTCTTGAGTGGTGCTTTCAAGTATTCTGAGGAAGATATCCTCTTTGTTTATAGGATATTTGTTCCTTGGAAAAATTGCATTGTACATTTTAATATGCTGGCTACTAATATTAAATGAAAAATTTCTTTTCAAATCAACAGTGGCAGTAAGATATCTTTCTTTGGGAACCCTTGGTTACATGGTAAATATTTAGTATTTTGCTTTCAAATTGTTCCGTTCTCTTTATTGCTTCCAGGAAACACTAGCACTTGGAACCTCCCTCATTCCCTTCCTGTGGCAATAAGGGCTGCTATTCTTGGTTATTTATGGGGATGATAACTAAATCTTTTTTTTTTTTTGATGGGGAGGGCTAAGCCCAAACACAAAATTTTTCTAAAAACAAAATATCGTGGTTGGCCTCGTGTTGAATGGAATAGGAATATTTGGCATAAGAAGAACTCTCTTAGATATTCTGCATATACGTAGCTTGTTCTGCTAAGAGGTTAAAAACTGCTGATACTCTAATTAAGAGGTATATACCCACAGCTCTTCTATGTGGTCTGTGTAATGGCAATTTGGAAAGGTCAGCATACATTTTCTTTTAATGTGATTTCTCTTTCATCTTACTTTGTATGGAATATGTTGTGTTAATCAATCGGATTGTATTGTTGACTCAAACGTCAATTTTGTCAGTCTAGCTTGAAGAGGAGCTTAGTAGGGGGGTCGTAGGGGGGCAGCTTACCCCAGCTTGGAGGCAAATACTTATAATAAAATTTTCTGTTAGTACAATTGTACAAGTTCACGACAATGTATGTTGGAGTGTTGCAATGCTTCAGGCTCGAGCTGAAGACAGAGAGTGAAGTGTTGTGGTGCTTCGACCTCAATGTCGCGTCGTAGCGCTGTGAGTTGTGCTGGAGACAGAGTGAAGCATTGTGGTGCTTCAAACACCGACGCCACAGTGCTATGAGTTGGGCTAAGCATTTCTCTTCCCTCTTCTTATTTCATTTGAAGGATTGCATCATTTGGATGTTTTAATTTTATCTCTTGTCTGTTTTGTGTGGATAATTCATATGTGAAGCGAAGAGAGAAAAAAGTGAGTGTGAGAAGAGACAGCTGTACAATTGTGGCTCCATGATTTTTTTCCTGATTTGAATTTTTTTCCCCTTAAATTCTTGTGTTGTCTTTTTTTCAGTGTAACTTTATTTATCTTGTTTGTTGCACCGCATGGTTTTTTTACTTCCCAATATAATTATACTATGTTTTATCTCTTTTCTGCCCGGCCTGAATATTCTGCAAATGTTTTATTTTATTGATGATCTTCAGCGTACCTCTTATGCAACTAAAAACTATAGCGATTTAGCTATTTCTTCTCTCATTTATCACCTTTGGGGAGAAAGAAATAGCAGGTGGTTAAAGAATGGAATAAATAACCAAACAACCTTACTTACTTGGATTAAATGGAGCGCGATTCAAAAAATCAAAAGCTAGGAACATCTCAGACAATATCTAAGGGGCATTTTCTTGGGATTGAGCTTTCTGTTGGGTAAAAATGATGATATTTTGTTTCACCATTTCTTCTATTGGTATTTTTTGATCCCGGGGCGGCCTTTTCTTTGCACTAGAAACCGGGGATTATCCTTAGTTTGCCTATTTTTATTCATGGGTGAATTTTTCAACTCTTTAACTTCTCCGCTTGTTGGCTGTTGCTGAGGTTTTATTTACTTTCTTCAGTTTAGTCTTTTACAAAATAATGTTTAAGCTATCACTACCATCATGCCTCCAGCTTTTATGAAGAGGTATGCTATAAATATTTTAAGGGTTGTTTTAGATAACTTTAATATTTTGTTTTTTTTTTAATTGTTAAAACATGTTTGTTTTGTGTGATTTTTATTTTTTATTTTATTTTTTTAAAAAAATTCAAAACATCTTTGAGGTGTTTTTATAATAACTATCAATTCATGCCATCGACACAGTCGATTGGCTGCCGTCGTGAGAAAAAAAAATAAAAAAACATAAGTGATCCCAAAGGGCCATGGTTTTTCTAAATTATTTTTCTTTTTATTTTAGACTTGCTCTAAAAACTTTGATATACATCAGAATAGGTTTAATGATGTTGTGGTATAAAGATAGATGGTTGAGACTTTTGCTTGTATATTTAATAAAAAATAAACTTCAAAAGAAATATATTAAAACTCAATTTGTTAAAATATGATGATTATTTTCCCATATGGTTCAAAATTGCCATTTATAAATTTTGTTCTTTTATTACTGGGCTGTTAGCTCCAATTGCATGAATTTATATTTATTGTTTGCCCTTGTAGATTGAGAAATGGAGGTTCCTGCAAATTAATGTTTGGACTATGTGCATTTAACTACAATTTTATTTTTAGTTTTCTATTTTCAAGGCAAATATATTGATAGACTAAGCTTTGATTGTATTGCATTTGCTTATTCTACAAGTCACATGAAAAATGTTTGTTAACTTATTCTTCTCATCTTTTTCTTACCATTTTCTTTCTTTAGAGTGTATAGACATATTCCCTTATGAATATTTTTAATTATTTATCAAAGATGATAAATGAAAAAAATTATGTCAGATGTTCTGGCGCAATATATATATATATATATATATATATATAATACATTTTTAATTTGTATATTTTGTGAAATAGTTAATGTGTAATATTTCATTTTAGTAATATAGTATTTGATTTTTTTATTAACTGAGCAATTAATGGAATTTTGAATCATCCTTTAAAAGGTTGATTTGATTGTTTCTATTGGAAGGGTGCTAGTTGAGGGGGAAGGATGGTGAGGTGAAGCTGATGGAGCCTATGGATCTCCGGGAACTTGAGACATGGATGCTAGTTTTGGTGAGGAGGAGCCGAGGAGGTTCGCAAGAAGGCTGCAGGGCAGTACCAAAGTGAGAGGAGCCATATGATTGTGGCGGGCATCAGAGTGGTTTGTGTAGTATGAATGGTATGAGAAAGGTTGGAATAATATTAAATCCTGTTGGTACTTGGGGTTCAAGCTTTTGGACAGTTGCCAATCAATGTGGGGTTCTAATGTGAATAATTATGATTCTATAAAAGTTGAAGAAGGGCTTGATTGTGACTCTAAGAAAGTCAAAGAAGAATCTCTTGGCTATTCTTGTGATGACTCGGATGGTCAAAGAGATGAAGATCATTTGCAGAGACGACAAGCTGATGTGCCTATAGACGAGAGCTTTCTGAAGATTATTACGATCAAGATGTTGAAGAGCATAGTGATTCTTTTCATGGTTGGGGTCTTAACAAGGCTAGCAACTCCAGTACAAGATTGCCACCCAAGCCAACCTCTTCCAATAGAAACATTTTGAACCATCCTTTCATGTTGACGGTAGCAAATATTAAGAGCAAGTTCAGAAGCCTTGCTTAATAAGATGATTTTGCATGTCCCGAATTTTTGAGCCTGATGAATGTTTGGATCTTATAAAGGTTTGAACTTTCAGTGTGTGTTCATATTCCATAGTTTAAGTTTTTTTGAAAATTTGAATGACTTACATTAGGTAGAATAAAATTAAAGGAGTCTAGTTACTTATGTATAGGATCCTACAATAATTTTATGCAGTATTAATCATGTGTACTCATTTGCGCAACAACAACAACATCATGTCTTTATCTCATTATATAGGGTCAGCGACATAAATTCTTTTTCTCTATTGTGTCATATTTTATGTGTACTCATTTATAGTATTACTAAATTTTTATCGTATTATAGAAAACCATCATTTTCAAGAAGTTTGATCAACATATTTTGATTTTTAAGATTATAGAAGTAATCTTTGATTATTTGTTCTCACTAGAAACTACGATACCGAACAGCTATTGACAAGCCACCGGTAATGACATTACACTGCCGGTTTATTACCGGCGGTTACCGACGGCCACCGGCGGTGTTACGGTGGACATCCGGCGGTTTACATCGTCGGTAATACCGACGACTAGAACCGCCGGCTTTCGCCGGTAAAGGAACCGGAGGTTTAAGAAACAAACGACGCCCACCTAAACCGCCGGAAGACCATCGGTAATTTGACCGCCGGTCAGCCGTCAGTCAGATAACCGGCGGCTTAACGGCCGGTAAACCGCCGGTTTCAAATCCGTTTGTCACCGGCGGTATACGCCGCCGGAAAACCGCCACCAACATAAACCGCCGGTAAAAAACCGCCGATAGAAGTTTCCTACGCCATTTTTTTCCGGCGGCTGGAAAACCGCCGTAAAGCCGCCGATAGAACGTAAAACCGCCGGTTAATCTAGCGTAACCGCCGGAAAAAACCGCCGGATTTCGACGTTTTTCCTGTAGTGTAAATTTTACAATCATGCTCAAGTACTTGTTAATTTTACAATTTATTTTCTATAGTTTTATCTTTTTTATATTTACTCTTCCTATTTATTTGAATTTTTTAATATGATCTTTTTATAATTACTTGTAAAGACAAAATATAATTGATCTTTTTAATTAAAAGTAATAATTTGATATAATTTAATCTTGTATATAAAATATTTTTAATTTTTATTCACGTGTATTTAATGCTTGTGCAATTAAATTAGTATATATAAAGAGGATG
>NW_021318917.1:0-3439 GCF_001605985.2 Dendrobium catenatum
GCGCTCTCTCCCCTCCCGCTAAGCAACGAAGTCGAACGGCGATGAAGGAGCGGAAGAGGCGACGTGTGCAGCCCTCTCCAGCGAAGGAACGAAGTCGAACGGTGACGAGGGAGTCAAAGTCGCACAGCCACGGGGAGTTGAAGAAGCGGCGTGTGCAATTTCTCAGCCTCCTGTAAAGCAACGGAGCCGAACAACAACGATGAAAAGAGGAGATGAAGGGCAAACTCTAGATGCTCCTGCGAAACGATGAAGTCGGACAAGAACGAGAGCGCCAGTTATTATTATTATTATTATTTTAATTCCATCCTTTTATTATTTTGAATTGTCAGTGTCTCCGAAGAGATGCGTCATTTGGCAACCAACTACTTGCGGTGGGGCCGGCTTGGAGGTAGGCGTGCTGATTTGATTTTTTTATATTCTAATTTTTTATACAGTCAAAAAATTGCTTCCCAACGAATTTGTTGTGTGACTTTCACACAATGAATTCGTTGCAAACTTTGATCATGTGATTTCAATCCTTTAGATAAGTTGATGAAAAATAGCTCGACCCTTTAGGTTTATGAGCTCAAGTGATTTCAAAGGTTCGGCCCCTAGGTTTGTTGAACTTCATGGATTTAGCTCGACCCTTAGGTTTATGAGCATAGAAGATTTCAAATGTTTGGCCCTTAGGCTTGTTGAACCGATGGTTTTTAGCTCGACCCCTTAGGTTTATGAGCGTAGGAGATTTCAAAGTTTGGCTCTTAGGCTTATTGAACTTTGGGGGTTTAGCTCGATTCTTAGGTTTATGAGCTTAGAAGATTTTGGAGGTTCAGCCTTTATGCTTATTGAACCTCGTGGGTTTAGCTCGACCCTTAGGTTTATGAGCATAAAAGATTTTGAAGGTTCGACCCTTAGGCTTATTGAACCAACAGGTATTAGCTCGACCCTTAGGTTTATGAGCATAAAAGATTTTGAAGTTCGGCCCTTAGGCTTGTTAAACTTCATAGATTTTAGCTCGACCCTTAGGTTTATGAGCATATAACATTTTAAAGTTCGGCCCTTATGCTTCTTGAACTTTGTGGGTTTGGCTCGACCCTTAGATTTGTGAGCGTAAAAGTTTTCATAATTCCCTTATTTTTATTTGGTAAAGGGGATAAAATTACCTCCCGACTTCTTAGGAGGGGATTGAATTTATCTTTTGCATTCCCAGAGATAATATAAAAATTGCCTCCTGTCTTTCAGGAGGGGAGTAAATTTTATTTTGCTCCTTATAGGGGAAATATAAAAATTGCCTCCTATCTTTCAGGAGGGAATTTAGATGAGTTTTGCCTGGTAGGCAAATTTTCATACATAACAGTTTTTATGTATGATATTTCTTTAGATATTGACCATTAATTGGTGGCATGGGACTTTGACCTTTTAGATCTATGAGCTGATAGGCTCATCCTTCATACAATATTTCGATGAAGGGTCCTTCCCAGATTGGATCAAATTTATCATCGAGTCGACGGTGAGAGATGATAGGCCTTCGGTGAACCAGAACCAGTTCACCTTCTTTGAAGCTTCTAGGATGAACCATTCAATTATGTGTCCTAATCATTCTTGCTTTGTAAGATTCTAGACTTTATTGAGCTTGAAGTTGAACTTCATTAAGAGCTTCAAGTTATTCCAGTCGTAGAAGATCATTTTCTTCTTTGGCTAATTTGAATTGAAACTTTTGTAAATAGTATAAGACATCCTTTACCCGCCAAGGCTTCAAAAGTTTCAAAAGCAATAACTACTTTATCTTTTTGGCTGATAAGATCTTCGATGTGGACTTACTAACCATCTTATCAACTTCATGTTGACATTATATTCCTTAATTAGGAGTATCTTGATCATAAAGAATTATTTGAGGATCTCTAGCATTTACTGCTAGACGAACAATGTTGCATACACACTTTTTTTATTTTTTTAGAAGATTTATAACTTGTACTTGGCCAACTGCAACTGATGGGCCAAGTTGCCCAAGCAGCTTTCCTTTATGGTGCTTATTTCCTTAAGAAGAATATTCAAATTATTGATTTCTTGATATTTCTTTTGTTTCATTGATTGCATTTCTAATTGCAACCTCTTTACGCCTTGTTCAGCTTCTTCATCCTCAACTTCTTCTGGTTGTGGAGTTTTATTCACAAATGCTTCTTGTTCTTGGTCATCTCGTAGTTGTTCTTCATTTCGTAAATTCAACGCTGCACTTCTATAAGTATGTCGCTGATTAGCTTGATCAGGTACATGATCAACCATCCGGACAACTTCAACGTCCATGGGACCAATACACCCTTCCACTTCTTCATCATCATAGTAATTATCATTTTCATCCAACTCCTTATCTTCTTCAAGTTGGGACCGCCGCTTCCAATGTATGACTAGAGAGTCGGGGGATTCTTTATATACATGATAGCTTTCATTTTTTGGTGTAATCATATCAACAGAAGTCTCCTTATTAGGGGATAATTTCTGGACATGAGATTTAAGTCGCCATTTATATATTTCTTTATCAAGATCTTCTTTCTGAACTCGAGGATATTTGGATCTTTTTGGAACCCAAACTTGCTATCTTCTTGGAGTCACAATGGATGGTATTTGAGGAAATAACTTCAGTAACAGATTTCCTCAGTCTTCATTGTAGATTTCTATCTTTGACAGCCTTCAGTATTTTATATATTTTGGAAGAGACATATTCTTCCTTCTTTAGTGGTAGTGGCTGTTGATGTGAAGTCTCATAAAAAGACTTCTTTAATTGACCCTTGTCATCTTTTCTTTTTACCCACTTAAACGGTTCAAAGCCGTTATTGGTTGGTACATTTTCCTCTAACTGCGATGATGATTCTTGAAGGGTATCGAACACCCAGCCATTAGCTCTTCAGCGAGTGTTAGCCTTCCTTCTAGCTTTCCTAAAAAGTTTAGTACTTGCATCAGGAACTTCAGCATTGTATTCTTTAGGCACTTCATCCTGGATTATGTTCTGACCAGTTATATTCACATCAACAGATTGCAGATTGGGATAAAAAACTTTCTTTTAAGTTACTGGAGCAGCAGTAGGTGTCATAGAGAGCCTTGAAAATACAGAAGCCCTTTTTGGAGCCTTCTCATCAATAGCTTCAGTAGTAAGATTCTTAGCAAAACATTTGTCAGTAGGTATGCTAATAGTATTCTCAAGAAGAAACTGTTGGAACTGTATCACTTTTCATAAATGGTTATGAACTGAATGGTAGCTCCAGCATACCCTATGTCCAGAATAGCTTGAGGGAACTGCACTCTCACCTTTTCACCTACGTTCACAGTCATGAAGGACTTTGCAGGCGTCATGTTATCAACCTTCCAACATAACTTACAGGGATTAGAGTCAACCTGAATTCTGCTGGAAAAGAAAACACATAACTACATTGAATAAACATCTATATTTATTTATAGATGTTTC
>NW_021318917.1:8200-21629 GCF_001605985.2 Dendrobium catenatum
TAAAATAATGAGCGTATTTCTTCAAATATTATGAGGCATATAAATTTAACTTCCACAATAAAGTTTATCTTATTTTTATATGGCATGCTTTTCTTTATTCGATAGGTTGTTGTGCTGTCCTTATTATATGTGTATTATTCTTCGGCCTCCTCCAAATCTCCACTAGCCCTATTCTTTATTTTTTTTCCCTCTTTCTTTATCTACTGGTTGTCGCTTTAGCTTATAATATTCTATTTTGTTTTCTTCACTATAATAAATTTTAGATCCCTTCAACGCATCAATATCCTTATCTACGGCCGTTGCTTATCTTATATCTTATGACTTCTTAGTTAGATGAAAGAAACACATCAATAGCCAAAGCCCTTCAAAAAAAGTTTCAGCTCTACCAAACTAATGATTGCTATACTGGATTTTAGGAGCTAAAATAAAATCTAATGAATCCTTAAATTTTGAGTAATTCTAAGGATTTTAAACCTTTATTGATCTTATTGATCTGCCTAAAAATCGAAGACTTGATAGTTCATTCAATATTGTTCGGAGAAAAAGAAGAAAAATAGTTTCTTATTTACTATGTGAATAATATGTTGAATTGATTTGAGTTGAATTATTCACTAATAGATAAACATGTTCTTCATTGCTGTGTTCCATACTTCCAAGCTGGTTTGATCAAAGCGGTCAATGTCAAATTTTTGGCTTTGTTTGGGATGTCTTTCTTATTGCTTCTTAAAATAACTTTCTAGTAAGCAATAACAAAGTCATCCCAAATGAAGCCTTTATAAAAGATTATACAAAAGCCCAAGCAACTAGAGGCTAATGAAGTGGTGCATGGAGCTCAATGAGTATGAAATCAACTATATGTCTTGCAACATAATCAAGGCTCATGTTCTCACAAATTTTAGTATAATGTTTTCTTCATGTTATTGAAACTTGGGAATACAAAGTCTGTGAAAAATAGATTTAATTTGTTCACTCTGAATCAAATTTAATAGAACTAATAATCAAGACGAATATGAAACAACAATAGTTAGACTTTGTCTCACCAATAGAGATGACACTAAGAGTCTTATAATATACAATAACTCTTATTTGGTAGTGAATCATATTCTTAGATACTATACAATTGATGTCTGAGATTGTCGATGCAACCCGGTCTAAAACTTTATATTTAAAGGTACTCTACCTCATTGATGTGATAATGCTTAAGCATCTATCTACAAATTTGTCTTCTATTTCATCTTGAATGTAGATCTATTCAAATGTGATACCATGGAATCAATCTCAAAAGCAAAGCCCTATATTGGGTCCTTGTTAGGTACCCATCGAGTGCCCACACTCAGCATGGGCGAGCTTTGCCCACCCACGCCTACTCATGGTGACTTTTGGGATATCATACCCACCCATACCAACCCACCTTCCACGCTTTTTGAATGTAGTCCGTCACAGACTAATGGTCTTGAGGTTTGTTATTGTTTTCTCTGATTGCAAACATTCAAGCTGCATATCAGAATTTATTGTGGTTGCAGTGTCGTTTAGTGTTGTACACTGTGAGGATTGTGATAATATACGACACTGTGATTACCAATGTATATCAATTTTTTCCCTCATTGTTGAGTACGCACCCATGCCCAATCACAATGTCATGGGCTGTGGGCTCCGAAAATTAAGCCCTGGCCTATCCGTTGCTTTCGAGGAGTTTTAACGTATTACGTTTTGGGGTAAATTTTAGGAAGGCAAATGAGTTTGTAGATAAGACAATACCCAGATATTTCACCCTCATTTTACGAGGACTTTATGATATGATTTCTAGTTTCCTATAGGATCAAGCCCCTATAGTTAATTACCCCTCCCGGTAACGAGAGAGAACTTTCGATTAAGGTTGATCATCAATTAGATACGTAAGGATACATGTTATTTGGCATATATTAGCATCATGTGTTAAGGGATTTGGATTCGAGTGTGGAATCCAGTGCAGAGGAGTTCGACTTGGAAGAAGTAAGCGAGAGGAGGAATGAAAGCTTCAGCAGTAGGTGTTGTGGGTTGAGGTCGGCAGGAAGAAATGGAGTCGAAGCTTTCGCGGTTGGTGGAAACTTTGCAGTAGTTTGTTCAAGCTTAGAGTGTGACAATAAGTCGGAGAAGAAGAGGGCTTCTTGCGGGACTTGAGAGCATGGAAGAAACTGAATGAGAGCAAAGCTCTCGCTTTTAACAGAACGAAAGGGTCAGCGATCGAGGCAAGGTCGTGCACACGAGGGATGGGCTTCTGGCTTTATTATCATTTGCAGTCTGTGATGAGATATTGTAGTAGGATATTAGGTTGGCTGGTAGAGACACGAGCAACTAATGATTTTACACTCCTTTTTTGTCCCTTTTCATTTGTTTGTAGCATTAAGGTCAACAAATGCCCCTCAAAAAATGTGGTTCGCATCTAGAGTGAATCACATTTTTTGTATGTTGATTGGCCCTGTGTATCTCCAGATATTTACTTCAGATGTAACACAGAGATTTTCATTTTGCAGATCTCTAAAAGCTTGTTCGGATGTCATGCTAAGATTTTCATTTTTGCAGATTTCTAAAAGCTTGTTTGGATGCCATGCTAAGGACTTCATTTTATAGATCTCTAAAAGTTTGTTTATATGTCACGCTAAGATTTTCATTTAATAGAGCTCCAAGAATCTATTTATATGCTTTCGTATATCTATAGATGCACTTGTAGTCATCAGTATAGTTGATATGTTTCATCTGGGTCAAACAAAGATCTATATGACATAACAAGATTCTCCATGCTATAGATCCTTAGCACCTACTGACATTAATATATAGTGTTGCCATCTCTTGCACTTCTTTTTCCACCACTTTCAGCTTAATTTTTAGCATTTTTTGTATATGCTCAACATTTATCTCCATTGTAATCATATATGAATATGACATTTCTATTATATAATTACAGACTTCATTCAGGATTTGCCTGAACTTCAGAGATTCACCAGCTTTTAGGACTCTACTACCTCAAGTCTTCTACAGTTGTCTGCAGTTCAGGTATGTTTTTGTTAGTTTGTGTAGTGCTTTTTCTTTCTTAACTGCTTACTGATATTTTTGTTGCCTTACATGGGTTTTAGGGGGAGCGGGATACCGGTTCATGAGCTGCTGCAGGAGACCATGGTTCATGTACAATTTTTCTTTTACAGCTTTATATATATTTGCATGATTTTTCTCTTTTCTACTTACATTTTTATTTCTTTGTGCAAGCCCTAAAAGTACATAATATATTGTCTTAGGAAGGAGCAGAACAAGGCTGACAACTTCCTCTTTAGGCATATATTTAGGAGATAGACTTTAGTTCTCTGCGAAGGATATCATACATTTTTTATCTTTTGGCTAATGTAAGCTTATAAAAGAGATGTAGATTGAAAATTTCTATGTAAATTTTGAATTAATAAAACAAGGTTATTTTATAAATTCAATTATTGATGAGCTCTCTTCTTTTCTTTTTGCTCTTGTAGGTGTTACATACTCTGAATTGTGTTGGTGGTATTACATACGATTTTAAATATTTATTTGAGGATCTCGGCATGCAACGTGATGTCGACCAAAATAAATATTTAAAATACCTCTGTATCTGAAGATAATTTATCTTTATTAACTTGTCGAGAGATTTGAACCTTCGGCCCTTTGCTTTTTGCTTTAGTGGGTTTAATGAATGAGTACATACCGGTGACATATACCCTATAGGTTTACATTAGGTCAGTGGAGAGAAGTCATTAGTCCAAAGCTTTGTGCATAACAGACATATTGATAATAGAATCCTCTTAGTTCAGTATTAGGTCTTATGTAAACTTTAGAATATTTTCTTCGGTCCTTCGATTTGTGTTTTAGCAGACTTATTGAAGAAGACCTTCGATTCTCGCTTGATGCTTTGTAGATTTTTTGAAGGTTTTATAGGTTTTGGATTCAATCAATAGTATAAAATATAGGTAGTATCTTCCTTAACTAGTTGAAGAGACTTTAATTCGAGTCACTTGAGTTCATTAGATTAGGTGAGCTAAGATTTGATAGATCTTCATCCTCTAATTGTTGAAATGAGGGTTCCTCCACTATGGCCTTTCTTATGGCTTATTGAGTAGACAGAGCTTCCAATGATCCAACCATGTTTAGGCTTATTAGATCTAACCTTTTAAATTATTCAAGCTTCATACTTGATCTATAGGTAATGTGTTCCCCGATACTAAATAATCTACTAAAGTTGGTAGATTTAAAATCATCCTTTATAGTTAAAGATTTAGAGCCTAAGCACATTTGGTAGTTGCTCGAGACTTCTCCTTTCCACTAAAACTTTGATTCTCTGATCAATTAAGAGAATTTGATAGACTACGATCACTTGAACTTGTCGAGTCAAATTAGCCTTCATGCTTCTTATAGTCCCTACTGACGAGTTTACAAAGTGGGGATTCTATTACTATGGTCTTTCTTATTGTATGTTGAGTAGACGGAGCTGCAAACGATCCGACTATATTTAGGCTTGTTGCATCCAACTTCTTACACCCATTCTAACTTTGAGATTCAGGTTGTTAAGAGGCTTTAAGCTATTCTAGGTCAATTGTTGGAGTGTGTGGTAACAAAAATTTCTTTCTTGACTTTTAAATCTTGGAATATTAAAGAAGGTGGTGTCTAAGACTTTTTGAAGATCACTTATATATACGTCTATAGAGAAAATTTTTGTATCCTTCTATATGAAGGAATATTTTTTGTTGATAATTTTAAATATTTATTCAAGGATCTCAGCATACAGTGCAATGTTGATCCAAATAAATATTTAAAATGCCCCTATCTCGTAGGAACATTTTAGAATAAATTTAGAATTTTCATATTTTAAATATTTATTTGGATATCTCAGCATATAGCACAATGTCGACCCAAATAAATATTTAAAATTCCCCTATCTCATAGGGAGATTTTGGATATGCTTTATATTTCAAGGTTTTAAATATTTATTTAGGAATTTTGGCACGCGATGCGATGTTAACCTGAATAAATATTTAATATGTCCTCAGTCTTATGAAGGATTTTAAAATGCATTCTTATAATACAAGAGAATTTCAAAATGTAATATGTATATATGCTAATCAACATGTATAAAATATATAGTACATTAAACATAACATTTCTTCGGGCAGTTTTATGCGTGGTACTTCTTATGTATCGACCGTTGATCGGCGGAATGGGTGTCTGTACATCTAGATCAATCAACTGATAAACTCCTCCTTAGTACACTTTCTCAATGACGAAGGGGTCCTCCCAGTTGCATATGAATTTGCCATTGATTTTTCAATATGGAATGATTGGCTTCTTATCCCGAGGACCAATTCCTCTTTTTGAAATACTTAATGAAGTGTCATTCGATCAATATATATTTTTTATTCTTGCTTTGTAGATTTCCAGGTTTTATTGAGCATGTAGTTTGATCTCGTCAAGTGCATCGAACTCCTCCATTCTCAATCAAGCATTTTTTTTCTTAAGTGTGATAATGTTGGATGGCTACCCAAAGTGATGGCAGTTTGATCTCTAGTGGCAATACCACTTCAACTCTGAACACCAATAAATAAGGAGTGGCTTTGATCGACGTCTTATAAGTAGTATGATATTCCATAGTGCTTCTGTCATTTTTGTATGACACTCTCTTTTATTCTTGATGAGGATATTCTTCAACAGCTTTACGAGTATCTTATTGAAATCCTCTACCAAGCCATTAGCTCATGGGTTATATATTGATGAATATAATCAATCAATTTTATGTTGATTAAAAACTTATAACTTATAGTACTTTTGAATGCTTTGCCTTTGTCTGAGATATTACCTTGTGACACACCAAATAAGTAAAAAAACATTGCGGTTAAAGAAATTGATCACGTATTCGAACATGACTTTTTTAATGGAGCGCTTTTGCCCACTTAGAAAAGTAATATGTTGCTACTAGAATAAAGCGGTGTCTAAATAATGGTGGTGAAACTCTTGGTCCAATTATATCTGTGCCCCAACATTCAAATCGTCAGGATGCTACTACTAAGTATATTGGATTTGACAGTTGTATAACATCACCATGAATTTGACACTCGTGGCACCTCTTGGCATGGTCAATATAATTCCTCATCATTATTGCCCAATAATAATTCATCTTCATAATTTTAGCTGTCATCTTTGGACCTGATTGATGTGCACCCACAAAGTTCTTCATGGACTTCTGTTACCACTCTATCAGCTTCCTTGATCCCTAGGCGTCTTAGCCACATTTTATCAAAGGCTCACCTCTACAGCATGTCATTGATAAATATGTATTGCAATGCTCTCTTTCAAATCTGCATGGCTAGAGATTTGTTTGTTTGGAGTTTATTTTCTTCGAAGTAGTCATTGAAAGGTTGTCTCAAATCATCTCCTTTCTCAATATATAAGCAATGTAACCTTAACTCCGAGCATTTACTAGTTGTATGTCTCTTGACTGCATGGTGTTCTTCTGGTTGATTTTTAATAATGATTTATTGGGGAGATTGAGGATCAACCAGAGTTGTATCATGTTGGCTTTAATCTAATATCCCCTCTACTTGTAGGAATTACAAGATTATCGGCTCTAAGACCCGACGGTCATAAACTCCAATTAGTATGGTTTTTTTAGTACATATTCATCACATCCTTAGTTAATTTGGCCAGATAATTTGCCCTATTATTTTGACATTGAGAAAATTGAGTTACTTTAATATTTGTCACTTATTTTTGAAGCTCGAGGGTTTGCCGGTTATGGTGGGCCAATTCAAGTTTACAAATCTTATATATGCCTAGAACTTGATTTATCACAAGCTGCGAGTCACCGAAGATTTGAAGAATTTGGATTATAACATTGATTGTAATCTCTAGTCCTGCTATTAGAGTTTTGCACTCGACTTCATTATTGGTTTGAGGCTTAATTAAATTGAACAAAAATCTCTTTATACCTTCCTCAGGCGATATGAAAATTAGACTAATGTTAGCTCGGGCTCTTACAAGATTTGGTGGTCCAACATGTTTAATCGATAATGCCCCATCGAAGTACATCCCCTAAAATGATAATTTTTTTTTATCCTCGACCTGAATGATTTGTTCATCGAGTAAATCATCATTAAGGGGAGAGTCTATAGTCATAGGATGTGCTATAAGAAATCTGATAAGGCTTATCCTTTTATCGCCTTTTATGGCATATACATGATATCAAATTACAACACCATCACTGCCCAGTTAGCTAAATGACCTTTCAATACTGGTCTTATCATCAATAACTTTAGCGGATCGATCGTTGATATCAATGTGATTCTATGAGACAATGTGTAATGGTAGAGTTTTTGGACTGTGAAAATAATGCCAAATAATGCTTCTCAATTGGGGAATAGTGGATTTTTGCTCTGATCAATCTTCGATTGATGTAGTGCAGAATACTTTCTTTTTCTTCTTTATTGTATTGGGCCAATAATGTTCTAAGGGACTCTTATAGTGATGTAGTGAATGGGATAAGAGGCTTCCCCAAAATTGGCGCTGCAAGAATGGGAGAATTCAATAGGTATCTTTTGATACTATCAAATTCTTCCTGGCATTCTACATCTCATTTGAACTAGACATCTTTCTTTATCAAGTTTGAAAATGGATGGCACCTGCCTGACTGATTCAATATGAATTGTTGAATGAAAGCTAATTTCTCTTGTAATGAGCAAAGTTATTGGAGCTTCTTCGGAGGCGGCATCTCCATGATTGCTTTGATCTTGTTGGGGTTGATTTTGTTTTCTCGGTGATAAATGACATACCCCAAAAAATTTGCTCGAAGAGATACCGAAGGCTCATTTATGAGGGTTCATCTTCATATTAAACTTTCTTATCCTCTCAAATACAATCCTATGGTCATTTAAGTGATCCTTATAGTTCATGATCTTAATGACCAGGTCATCTACATAAGAATTAACCTTTTGATGTATCTTCTCATCAAACATATATATCATTTATCATTGATATGTGACACCAGCATTCTTCAGGCCGAAGGACATGACCGAGTAGCAGAATATATCGATTGACATTCTAAATGATGTGTGCTTCTCATCTTTAGGTGTGATCTTGATTTGATTATAGCCCGACGATCAATACATAAATGAGAACATATTATAGTTGGATGTGCTATCAACTACGAGTTATGATATAGGGAGCAAAAAATCATCCTTTGAACATGCTTTATTGAGGTCCCAAAAATGAATACAAATACAGATTTGATCATTCTTCTTCTTTATATGGACAATATTAGTGACTAATTGACATAATTTTCTTCGTAAATGAAGCATGCTATTAACTGTAACTGTTGCACACGACTGGCTCCACATCGGACAAAACCGCTCCCGACCGAAATCACCGACTCACCTACGATCGGACATGACGATTCAACCACCGCCTTTCTCACGACATAAAAAACGCTCATCTCATTCGGTTCCAAGACACGCACACATACACGCACAAAAATTGCAAGGGAGAGAAAGGGTGTGACTTACCTCTTGCTCCGACGCCGATCCCGCGAGCTCTCTGCTTCCACCGAACTCCAATATATATATATATATATTATAACATATGTAATAAAATAAAACAAAAAAAAGAGAGAAATAAAGAAATAATTTTCAACAGGTGTCGAAGACCCCAGCCGTCGTATCTTAGGTCCGACCGGGATGGTTTGAAATTGGAGACCTACGTCGTTGATTTTTAATCCGGGCAGATGGTTTTAAAATTTTGAAGACCTCACGCAGTCGATCTTAGATCCTGGTGGGATGGTTTAAATTCGAAGCCCCTACGCCGTCGACCTTAGGTCCGGGTAGGAAGAAATTACGGCAGTGCCGTCCCGATTTCTCCCTCGGTGGGGAGGAGACGCCGGGAGGCTGCCAAAATTTTCATTGAACAATAAAGGACTTGGAATAAAATTTAAAAATTGATTTGAACCAAATTCAAAATATAAAATCAATTTTTAATTAAATTTGACCGAATAATGTTTGAACTCAAACTCGAACGAAACTTACACTTGAACTTGAAAAGGACTCGATGCTCGAATAGGAATAAAATTTTAACAAATGAATAATCAATAAAGAGATTGACTTAAGTCATGCTACCAATTTTTCCAATAATTCAATGTAAGTACAATTTCTCATAAAGATATTCAACTGAGCAACTCTCCAACTGAACAAACATAAACACAATAACTTTTCGAGCAAGAATAACACCCACACAACTTCAAAATGTTGCTCTCCAACAAATGACAGCTCTCAAATACTTGCTCTCTAAAGTTTTGTTCAACAAACATCCTTATGAGTTGATAGTCCTCTTATATAGTCACATAAGTGACTTTCAATTTTATGATTAAGCATATCATTCAACATGAAGGATTCAATTTGTCAAGGTTTATAATGATTGCTGCTCCAAACCAATTCCTTCAACCCAAAGGACAAAAAAAAAATAGAAATTCCTACGAGCCATTGTAGGAAACTTGTCGTACATATAATACAATGTCTATAAGCAGATATGAAAGAAATGTAGTAATTGCAAACATCTGCGGGCCATTGCAGAAGACATTACATACACAAAAGGATATCTATGAACGAAATGTTGAATGGATACAATCGATGTAAATGCCTACAAACCATTGAAGGAGGCTTAATATACATTCAATATATTATCTGCAGGTAAATGTGAAAGAATTACAATAAATGCAGTCACCTACAACTCATAACAGAAGATTCGTAGCAACCAATACAGTTGATTTATAAGCAAAAACACGATCTTCTAATGTCTATTGGACAAACATCACTTACAAGCTATAGTAAATGATACGATAAGCTTGAATAAATTAAACAACACATCTTCTACATATCACCACTCAAACCTGATTTAGAACAACACCACCGGATCCGCAACCTGTGTACAAGCAGACAGAAGGCGTTTGTAGGCCTTTAAATGAAATCTCGGTCGAAATCACTTGCACAATGGATCATATTTAAATCTTTTAAAATGCCCCTTATGTATTAAATATGATCCCTTAAATTAAATACTCCTACATGTGCTCCGGTCAATATGTTAAAAGCATAAACACCAATGACCGAGAATACTGCGCAGGGTCAAATGCTACCTCCCTGCATGTGCTCTGATAAATCTATTACAAGTACAAACACAATAATCGAGAATGCTGTGCAGGGTCAAATGATATTAACCCGCATGTGCTCCGACGTTGCATATAAATTTCAAATCCAACGATCTGAGAATGCTGCGCGGGTTAAATATTCAAGTTTCATCCTCCTCCTCAAAAGGACCGGAGTTGATATGACTTGAATAACAAAATGTCTCCCAAAATCCTATGAAAATACAAGTACTTTAATGTCACCCTAATGATGGCCGTGTTGATCAAAAATCTTAATCGGAGGGGTCAAATTTCAAATCTCAAATGTCAAATCTCAAATCAAATAACAACTCAAATTCTTGAAATAAAATCAATCATCTAAAAAACTTAAAACTAAAAAAATAATCCACCTCCCTCAATTATTTGTTGGAGGTTATAAATTTGAAATTAATCTCAGCTCACAAAGAGCGAATGCATGTCGGGTGCATCACTTTAATTCATTTTTAAATAGTCTCTTGCCAACAAGGATGTAGCACGTGCCCTCTGATCGGGTGGTTTTACCGCAAAATGGCACCATTATATTACGATCACGGTCAAAGCCCGTATGTTCCCTAAAGGCGTCAAACCCTTGAGCGATGTATCACAGGGTATATTCGATAGGCATAAAGCCCTCTGTCAGCTAAGGTTGATTCAGATATATCCCCTTAAACAAACACCAACCCAGGTCTACAAGATATTCTTGGACGAAGCAACACATGGCTGCCAACAAGATGCCTTCTGTCAGGTTGGGTTGACTACCTCCTCTGACTAAGTAGATCAGGGATCATGACAGCCCGGGATGACGGAACCATGGGATCTTGAACGGGCTCGTCTTCATTCCCCCCACCACCAGTTTTAAGTTTATGGTGATAAACTCTAAATTCCAAATTTTCAATTTTTAAATCCAAAACTTAAACCCTAAATTATTGCTATTATACGATAGATTCATAACCTATGTGAACGCTTGAACGACTAGCCTTAATCGAAAGTTCTCTCTTGTTATCATGAGGGGTAATTAACTATAGGGGCTTATGCCTATAGGAAACCAGAACTCAGATCAAAAAGTCCTCACACAATGAGGGCAAAATCTCTGGGTAGTATCTAATCTAAAACCCAATCTGCCTTCTGAAAATTCCCCCGGAACCTAATCTCGTTAAAACTCTTTGTCGTCATCGTCACACAAACATTTTTAAAAAAAAATAGATGGATGGCATGGAGAGGCAGGGATCACACATAAAAAATGAAATTTTTTGGAGCCCACACATACTTCTATAAGCTTCTTCATCTCTATAATTATTTGTTTTTCAATCTCCAATCTCATTCTCCTTGTAGCTTGCTTGGAGGGTGTTACATCTGACTTAATGGACAATCTATGAACTACTAAATCAAGGGATAAGTCGGGCATCTCAGTGTATGTCCACGTAAAATAGACCCTAAATTCAAAAAAAGCTCTTTTATTTCTTCCACTTGGTCTTCTAGTAGAAGGGAGCTAATAAAGTTTAAACGAGGGTCGTCTTCAGTCCCCAAGTTAACTTCTTTTAGCTTGTCCATAGTGGTTTCCCATCTTTTAGTTCTTATGGTGTAGGCTTGGCTTCTACAAGTTGATCATTATAATCATCAACTTCATATATTTCCTCGTTGTCAATATTGTCAAATTTGACTCCTCCACATGTGATTGCTTGGTAGGTCTTCTTTTAGGGGTATCATTGAATTTGAGTCCCTTTCTTACAAGAATATCCTTCCTCCATAATGAATGAGGATTTCTTTAATACCAAAGGCTTAGGAAGAAATGAACATGTTGTTTGGAGGAATGAGTATTACCTCAGTTTTGCAACATTCCTTAAAAAAATTTTGGTATTATACCTGGGAAACATCGTAGGTATTAATTCCCCAGAATCAATGAGCCTATAAAATTAGTCGCAGTTTTCCCCTTCATCGAATTTTCAATTGAGTAAATAGGCTCGCTGGCCTATCCATTTTTCTTAGGGGAGGTGTGTAGAACATTATGAGTCTTTGACATTATGCACCTCTCATGGAATAATTTCTTTGAAGTGTTGTAAAGGAATGTGTGTGACTACAAGTATGCTATTTGAGATCAACAGGCTACCTATTCTTCTTGAGAATATACCCTACATAGTGTTCATGTAGATAAAGTCATAGTCAAAATCATCATTTGATATTTGGCATCCCTTCTCCCTTTGGCCACTGTCTCTCTCTCCCTCCCTCCCTCCTACACTCCCCCCTCCCTCACTCTCTCTCTCTCTCCATTCCTCTCTTTCTCCCTCTCTCTTGGCTCTCATTCTCTCTCTCTCTCTCTCTCTCTCCTCTCGGAAGGCGATTTCGAAGGGAAAAATTCGTGTGACGCTGATCGGAGGGGTTTCTCTCTTGGATCGGAGATCTCGTCGCCGTGGTTGGACGGAGTTCTTTCGTGGATTATGGTGGGGGGTGACCCGCGGTCACCCCCTCGTCACCCTTCGATGAGGAGCGGTGGAGGAAAGGAGATTCGAGGAGGGAAGAAGGCTGGAGGTGGTTCTAGTCGGAGAGATGCAGTGAAGGATGTGGCTGGGGGAAATGCTGCGGGAGCAAAGGTTGGTAGTAGTAGTAGGGATGGGAGTAGATCGGTTTATACTCGGTCTTCTAGTAGAGCTGGATCTACTAGATCGAGTGATTCTGATGAAGCTTTGGCTGCTGAGGAGGCGACGACGCTCTCTACAGAGGTGGAGATGAAGTCGTCAAATGGAGAACTGAGGATGGATGTTCGCGATGCATCCTCTCTGCAGGGATCTCCAGACCGTGTTGAGGTGATGGAGATACTGAGGGGATCTGAGTCTGAGGAGTTCATTAAGGAGGTTGCAGCCTCTTTGGGATCTGTGGATCAATTGGAGACAAACAAGGTGTTGGTAGAAGATGAGCCTATGGGGATTAGGGGATCGGTAGCAAGTTTACAGGTGGGAGATATATGTGTTGGGATTGATCAGCCTGCGGGTGGGGATATGGTTGTTGATCTCCATTGTAATGCTGGTGTTTCTGACGCTGTATTGCAGCAGGCTGGGGAGCTGGAACCGGTGGTAGAGATGGAGGTTAGTAAAGTATTGGATAATCCTATTTTTGAGCATGAACAACCTCTGTTTACGTTCGGTAGCATGAGTCGGTTAGCAGATCTTGGTAAAATGCCTCGTGCTGATGACGGGGTTGGAATGAAGGCTGATAAGGGGAAGAGTTGTTTAAATTTTGGAG
>NW_021318917.1:26420-34785 GCF_001605985.2 Dendrobium catenatum
GCTTTGGAGCTATTTTTTTTGGAGAAGATACTAGAGATTAAAATCTGGGTTGATTTGGGGGAGGATGAAATTGAGCTAATGAAGATTCCTCTCGGATCTTCTGTCTCTGCAATTGTCTACAACAGCAAGTTCACGGAAGAGGATGACCCAAGTTGCATTGCTTGGAAGTGTGGATTAAGACCTCGGGAGAGTTTGTTTTTGTGGAGAATTTTTAAGAACATTATCCCTACAAACAATTGGCTGTATTCACGGGGATTTGAAGTTGATTTAAAATGCCCAGTTGGGTGTGATATGGTGGAGGATTTGGATCATATCGGTGTTGGTTGCAAGCAGCTATTGTGTATTCTGGATACAATAGATGAGTGGGGATTTCAGACCCCCCGGTTTAATAATATTGCTGAATTCCAGATGGCATTAAAGAAGGACGGGTATAGTGTTGGAATCAGATTGTATTGTCTTTCGCTGTACCATAATTGGGTGAACAGAAATGCAATAAAACATGGCAAGGAGAGATTCACACCAGGTTTCATAGCAGCAAACATTATGGGAGTCCTGAAGCAGGATGGTCGGTCAATTCACTTGCAGCAACGGGATGCTATTCAATCCTTTGGATTGTTTCAACCTTCGTTTTGGTGTCCCCCCCTACAGGTTGGTTAAAGATCAATGTGGATGGAGCTCTTTTCAAATCTAATGCTGGAGGAGTTGGAATTGTTATTCGGAATTGCCATGGAAATCTGATTGTGGCTGCTGGATGGAGGTTGTGCCATTGGGACAGCACAAAGGTTGAGCTTATGGCTGTTCAATTCATTGGTAAACTCATTGCTGATTGGATGTTTGACTTTAAAGGGTTGATTGTGGAAGGTGATAATGCTAGTGTAATTAAATACATGATGGAGTTCAAATACAGAGATAGGTGGAAATGGAATACAGAAGAGTGGGCTTGCTGTGATTGGATTAAGCAATTCCAACAAGTTCTTTTTATACATACACATAGGAGGTTCAACAAGGCTGCACACTTTTGTGCACATAGTGCTATAGATAGTTCTTTTGTTTGGGATACTGGTGAATGTAATAAGGGTACTCCTCAAGAATTTTTAGATATTCTTGAGGAGGATAGTAGCTTTTGTTTTGATAAGGGTTGATAGCCCATTGACTTTTTGGTTGTAATAGCACTTGGATGAATGCAAATGCAGAATTTCGGCTCCCTTTGGCCACTGACTAGCATACTCTTTGGGATTTGATAAGGGTGACATCTTCATCTATGTCACTCCATAAATGAGGTGTATGTTTTCTTCCTTTAACAGCGATCACTTCTTTATGAAGAATCAATGTTACCTTCTTTCTCCTCACCTATTTTTTCTCGCCTTCTTGTTTTGGTTGCTTTTTGATCTCTGGATTTGAAGCCTAGGCCTCAAGAGATCTCGACGACTTTGGCTTCTTTGTAATAAAGTTCTTGGTGTCTTCATATATTATTACTTTATAGACTACGAAGGGCTATATGCCACCAGAGATTCTGAATTCTTCTCCATCCCTGAGATACTTCATGCATTGGTGAAGGGTTGACGTGATGATATCGTACTCATGCAACCATGGGCAACTCAGAAGCGCCTTAAATGAGGTATCAGTGTCAATCACATGAAATTTGGCATCTATATGAAGTTCTCCAAATGTGAGGAAGAACATAAATGATCCTAGGATCTTATTGACATTGTCATTAAAGCCATGTATAATTAGCTTATATGGCCCAAGGTGTTCCACGTAAAGGCACATCGACCTTAGTGTTTTCAGGGTCATGAGATTTATGGAAGACCCCAGATCGATTAGGATTCGATTGATTTTCATTCCATCACTCTATGTATTTATATATAGAGGACGTTTATGATCTGGTTTTCCAAGCATCATGTTCTCGTTAGTGAAGGTGATGAATGGCTCGTTACGGGCTTATAAAATCTCTATCATGTTACACTCATAAAAGTAGGCCTCATACCTTTTAATGTCCTTTAGATCCTAAATTAATGTCTCCCAAAGGTTCATTACCATAGCATCGTATATACTAAGTAGTACAGGGATCTTACTTAGATGGGATAAGATATTATAATATATCCATTTGGCTGAAGTATCTTTCTTCTTGTAGTCCTTAGGAATGATATCTTCATTAACAACTATCTCCTTCCTCTTATCCTTATTGGAGATCCCTTTCTTTAGTGGAGATGATAATATTTTACCACTTCTCAACTATACTTGAGCTATCTCCTCTAGCTCAGACTCATTTGACGATGCATTTTCTTCACAGTCGGCCATTATCATGTTTGTAGATTCATTCATTGATTTAGAGTCACCACCCATATTTATACATCTCATATGCGATGCTATGTTGGAGTCTGACTCATCTTCCTTTAGAAAATATATATCTTCCTTGAATTGTAATCCATCGGTGACACAATCATACAAAATTCAATAGCTACATCATCAGTGCATTCTTTTTTTATCAATTTATTTAGCATAGCTGAAATGACCCGACATACTTTAACTAGAAGAGTGTCTTCATCATCTTTTTTGGCCTTATCTATTTCAAGCTCTGATATAACATCAGCAAGCTTAACATGTTACCTCACAGTTTTATAATATTTATCCAAACTGTCAATGACCCTTAAGTTCTAGTCTTCTTCTCTTTGGGCTTTTTCAGCTGGGCATTTTTCTTGAAAGATTTTTCCTTTCTAGACCTTAAAGAGCCAGCTTTATTGGGGTAGTGTTTGGAAGTGGATGTTAGTACCGTATGTAGTGCTTTGAGATCTAACACTAGCTCCATAAAAGATTTCCCCTTCACTCTTAGAACTTCTTCCAGTTGCTTCAGCATTTTCACAATCTTCTTTGACACTCCAGTCTCCCACTGCTTTTCTTGGGTCGCCTTCTTTTCATTTCTTTTTTTTTTCAGTCGGGGGTACAAAAGAGGAGGTAACCACCCGAGTTGATTCTTTTCTGGGACAAGACAAAATAATGTCTGATAATGTGAGTTACCTTTTTTGGTATTTTTCGTTCAAGACAATCCTTGAAGATGTAACAATCTTCAATAGGATGTCCAAGTACCCGATGGTATGGGTAGTAGTTCGGGTCATCAATGTGTTTTAAATCATCGGGCCTCTTGCACTCTGGTAGTTTTAAGCCCGCTTTTAATGCCTGTCTAAACAACTTAGCGATGATATCCCTCTTAAATGAGTATTGTTTAATCATTTTATCCTTGAGGGATGGGAACGTTCGATCACCGGCTCTTATTATTTGCCTCGGACATTCTCCTCCACCTTGAAAAGTTTTGGGCTTGTCATTACCTTGAGTACTAGCTTTGATTGGGGACTAGGATTGTAAACCTATTTGGACCTTTCTTCATACTACATTGGTTGTTTGCCTTTGTCTATGTTATAAACTACATATTTTCTTTATCAGATCTAGAGAAAAATATAAAGTCTGCCTCACGTCTTTTTCAAATTCAGTTTTAAAGAAATGGAAGTAAGTCTTGAAATGTGGTTATCATGGCCATGCATAAGAATGATTGCATCTTATCATCAAATTTTCCCAGTAATAATTGCATGGCATACTCCTCTTCTAATTGTTGCTAATATTTCATGCTAAATTTTTTCCAATGAGTAATGTACTTGGTTTTTGACTCGTCTCTTTTTCTCGTATATAGGATGAGGTCAGCAATCATTATCTTTTCGGTTGCACTAACGAATCTTTTTACAAATATATTTTTTAACTCTGTGAACATCCTTACAGAGTCATTTTGTTGTTCATCATACCATTCAAAAGTAGTTGATGAACAGTTAGAAGAGTAGGGCATCATTTCCCCCTCTATTCCCATAGGTAGTCTTGAATTGTGGCAAGTGCTACTTAGGGTTGTTATTGCCATTGAAAGTATTAAACTTTGGGGCTGAATACCATTTCAGGTGTGGAACTAAATCATATTCTACAGGATATAAATGGCATTTTCCCACAAACTTCTCTGCTTGATCAACGGTTATGATAGCCTTGATATTCTCTGTAATTATTCCTTTGAGTTGTACAGCCATCACAGGCTCAAAGGTACTAGCTATATTTTACAGAGTGGGTTGTCGAATGACATTATGAGCCTCATGACCACCTTCAGAAGTGCCCCTTACTCTCGAGACTTGAGGTTTTTTGAAGTTTGGAGGATCGATAGGAGGATTAGGCATGGGACCGACGACAGTAGTTCTCTATATTATTTGCATCAGAGTCGCTATTTGAGTTATCATCTCAATCATCTTCTCATTTAACTAAGCGATGTCTTTATCTTTTACCCTCATATGACGTCTCATTTTCCATCGCATATTGCTAAGAGTGATATTCTCGGCAGCAAATGGATTTTCTTTAAATCCTTCTTCCATTTTTTCTTTCGAAGAGTGGCCACTTCTACTAGCAACAGACATAGCCCTATAGTGGTGCTGTTCTATCTATCTGAGCGATCGAACACTTTCATTGTCACCCTCATCTTCGTATTCATGCCTTAAATTATAGATAACTTCCATGTCCATGGCATCTTCTTCTTAGACTCGCATCTCTGAGCGATGGTGCCACTGGATATTCAATTAATTATTAGGTAAGAAGTTTTCCTCACCACATAGGTTATGGTTGAAGTTGGTTTCTTCCTTTGATGGAGTCAACATATGACAGTATCCCCTAGAGGATTATCCAAGGTGTCGACCATCGGGACAGTTATCATCATGGGTTTTCTTTGGAACCCAGTTTTGATATTATCTGCTAGCACGAGCGAATATCCGGGAATCTATAGAGAATGTCACGCCTAGATTTACTTCTCTTTCTCTTCTTTTTTCTGCATCTCTCTGATGCTTTATCTTCCAGATCTGCTTTCCCTTCCATCGGGACTGTTCGACAGCACGTCACACCCCAATGCTCACCAGGCAGAACTTTTTTTCTTTCTTTCCTATCCACTGTAATGGATAGGCATTCTCTTCGTGGTGTTTTTCTGGCCTTGACTATCAATGGTTATTGATACTTCTTTTTTTATCTCTTCCTCTTTCACGGTCTTTAAGACTTGATATACCCTATTTAAAAGGGACTCAGGTTCCTTCTTCTTCTAGGTAACGAGGGCTTCAAGTTGTTGATCCCAGAATGACCTCTTCAACTCTCTAGTGGAGCTATTTCTCTTGAGTTACCTAATGCCCATGAACCCATTCAGGGTAGGAATTGTAGCTTCTGGCTCTTGAGCCAATAGGTTGGATGGGTGAATTGGTAGTTTTTGCTAAGCTCGGAGCTTGACAATTTTCTTCCTTCTCTGACTCCTTATAAGCCTTACCCCATATGAGGAGGCTTCATAGTCATTCTTCCGAGTATAGGTAACCCGGTTGGCAACGTAGTGGCCCTAGCAAGTACCATAGAGATCTTTCCACCAGTCACAATCATCTTTGTGGTTGGACCTTCTGATTTTGATTGTCATTCAAATACTGAGATCCTCCTATAATGATTCTTAGCATCAATAGGAGAAGCAACTCGCGACACTGGCAGATGCATGTGACATGCAATAATTTTAGAAGAATGGGGCCTCCTAGTAAGCCCTTTAGAATCCATGACATATACAGTGACAATTATAGTCGTAGCTATAGTGAATAGTAACCTACCAAATGAATTCAGTGGCAATATTAATCACAATATCTCCTACCTAGATACTAGTACCACATCCCAATTGGATGGCAAAGGAAGTGTCCTGTAGATCCATCTTCATAAATGAAAGGCAATGATTAGTAATCAAGATCTGATACATCACCACACACTTTTAAATTGCAGAGACTTGCATAGAAAAGAAGAATAAAAATAGACAACAGAAGCAGACAATTAAAGAAATACTTAGAAGCCTACATAATGAATTCAGTGAATTTGTTGAGTGATCATTTTTAGGATATTCAAAAAACTGTAATTCATTGAATGATCATTTTAAGGAATTTAAAATTTTGACTTGTATTAATTAACTGCTACTATAGCACTGGGATGACTAGCCAAAGATGGAAAGAGAAACCAAATCCACAGTGGAGTCGTTAGAAATCTATGTGCATGAAGTTCTAGAGTAAATTTTGGGAAGGCATATAGGTTTGTTAATAAGACACTACCCAAATATTTTTCCCTCATTTTGTAAGAACTTTATGGTATGAGTTTTGGTTTCTTATAAGCGCAAGCCCCTATAATTAATTACCTCTCCTGGTAACGAGAGAGAACTTTCGATTAAGGCTAGTCATCAATTAGATAAAGATATGTGTTATCTTGCATATAGCATCATCATGGGTTAAGGGATTTGGAGTCGTGTGTGAATGCTAGTGCATAGGAGTTCAGCTTGGAAGAAGTGAGTGAGAGGAGAAATCAAAGCTTTAGCAGTAGGTGTCATTGGTTGAGATCGATAAGAGGAGATGGAGTAGAAGCTTTTACAGGTGGTGGAAGCTTTATGGGAGTTTGCTGAAGCTTGGAGCGTGATAATGAATCAGAGAAGAAGAGGGTTTCTTGCAGGACTTAAGCATGTGGAAGAAATTGAACAAGTACGAAGCTCTCACTTTTAACAATGCAAAAGGGGTAGCGATCGAGGTAAGGTCATTTACATGAGGGATAGGCTTCTAGCTTCGACGCTATTCACAGTGTAAGATGGGATACTATAGCATGATATTGGGTTGGATGGCAGATATATGAGTAGGTAATGATTTTATGCTCTTTTTTTGTCCCTTTTCATTTGGATGTAGCATTAAGGTCAACATGGGCATACCCATACCCATTGGATATTGGTGGGTACGTGGGTGGGTGTGGGTGTGGGTACCCAATGCAGGTCTCTGCTCAAAAGCCTTTTATATAATGAAGCTTAACAGATCTTAAAAGTAAATCCACTTGAGCAAGGTAGAAACTACTCAACAACAAAAACTCTCACAATAAAAGTGCTCATGCAAATTTATTATTAGCCTACCATATATCAAGACATCATAGCTTATACCAGAGGATGTCTAGCTAACTTTCTTCTTCTATTAGTTTAAATCTAAGGAAACGCATGTGGGCTCAAGAAAAATGGCACGAATGCACGAATCCTGCTTTGCAGCTGTAGGATTCCATTTCCCTTAAGTCTGATTGAAATTAACCAGATTTCCCCTGAGGGTAGTGTCAGGGTTTATAGATCTGGGGTTCTTACTTCCTATGAGCGCAAGCACTCATAGTTAATTACCCCTCTTACTATGTAAGAGAGAACTCTCGATTAAGGATGAATAAATTTAGATATTTTTAGTCTCAAATGGTGGGAAGATGGAGGTAAACCCGATCAAGATCCCATGGTTCCGTTGTCCCGGGTATACCATAGATTTCAATCTACCAACACTAACAATCAGTGACCGTAGTGTCTAGGGAATCTGATTAGCAGCCATGGGTTGCCTCCTCTCAGGGATCCTGAATAGACTGAGGTGGTTAGGTGTGGATTTTAGTTTGATTTAATTTGGGTTAGGGCTTATGGCTTCCTTAGAAGTTGCCCAGGAGTTCGAATTTAGATTGGGATCTACAACTCTCGTAGAAAGTAACCCAGGGAGTTAGATTTAGTTTGGGACTTATAACTTTCGTAGAAAGTAGCCTGGAGATTTGAATTTAGAATTGGGGCATATTACTCTATTTATGAGTGGCCCAAGAATAGGTCTTACAACCTAACTCTATAGTGAGGCTGCCCGGATAATTTGTTTAGTTTGGGGCTTACGGCTCCAATTAGGAGTTGCACGGATAGTTTGTTTAGTTTGGGGCTTACGGCTCCAATTAGGAGTTTCCCGAAGAATTTCAGTTGGATAGGTCTTATGGCTTCCTTAGAAGTTGCCTAACGGTGGGTCTTACGACCTAGCCCTATAAGCTAAGCGGCCCGAGTTGTGAGTCTTACAACCTAGTCCTTTTAGACTAGGATGCCCGGGTGAGGGGTTTAGGTTTGTGTTATCACCTAAACATTTCCCTCAAATGCCAGACTTACAACTTCTATTAGAAGTGGTCGGGGTTTTAATTGGGTTTAGGGGTTAGGTCAATTTCTACCTAAAACTTTCGCCTAAGGTCTGGCTTACGACTTTCCTACGAAAGTTGCCGGGTAGTGGGTCTTACAACCAAGTTCCTATGAACGAGGCTGCCCAAGAATTTTAATTATTTATGTAGGACTTATGACTTCCCTTAGGAAGTATCCTGAAAAGCGGGTCTTACAACTTAATCATTTTAGAATAAGATGCCCATAGGTTTGAATTTTAGTTTGTTTAAGGTTTAGGATTATTGTTATTTATTTTGACAATTTTCTAAAATGTGGGGGCATACGACTTCAGGTAGAAGTTGCCCGATAGCGGGTCTT
>NW_021318917.1:34885-70989 GCF_001605985.2 Dendrobium catenatum
AAATCTTATGGTTTGGATGTCCTACGTCATCACCTCTGCATGTCCAATATCTCCTCCCGCGCGATCTTGCTTGGTGTTAAAACGAGAATGAACTCGTTATTTTTTTCTCCTTATTCCTCCCGCAGACTCTCTGTCAAACTCCTGAAGCCTTGATCCCTTCAACTGCAAGCAGCCCCGACCAACCCCCTATTTGCACTTCCAAAATCGATTGAGCCCATTATTGCAAACCTAATTCAAGCACTATGACTTTAATGATAATAAATATTAGTGACAGTTACTGCTTTTCATATTTCTACGATATTTTGTTTATTGTGTGTATTAATATTTTAGGAACATCATGCACCATCCGACATAAACATAGGGCTCAAGATTGGGTAGAGTAGGTCATATTATAAAGAGTCTATAATATTAATTAATACGTTTTTCATTTCTTGAGTCAAAGTTCTATAAGAGGTGTATGTTTGCTAAGTAACCTTGCACACATAGGGGGAGACAAAAAAATGTGCTTGAGAGAGGTTTTTTTATGTATATCATACTATATGATTTTGGCTTCATATTGTACAACCATGTTTTGTATTGTAGGATTTTAATTCACACTATACGATCCATTGTGCTTTGTCAAAATCCTAGCTACCAAAGTTTAAGAAAGATTCTAATTTTGTGCTGGTCGTATAGTATGATTTGGTTTGTACTTTATACCCTAATTAAAATCTTTCTTAAATAATCCCTCGATATCATGTAATCAAATCATAGACAATTATTGTCATTGATCATACTATATGATATAATTCACACGATACGATTACCCATATATGAAATTGGTCATCCCATAGATTGTACCAAATGAAATACATGATTTTTTGTATTAATCATACCATTCAATGTCCATAGTGCTAGACAATAGCCCGTATATAAAGTTGGTCATTGCAAGGGTCATCCCAAATAAACAGAATGAATTTCTAAATTTCATACTATATGATGTCTCGATCGTACTGTACAAAATGTTATAAAAGTTGAACATATCTTTTGAATGATCTTGTTGGATGAGCATGAATTATACTGATCATATTGTTCGATACGTGTATTGTACTGTACGAATAGAAGGCTGGATTCTTAAAAATTAGAGAATTTGAAGCCCTCTATTTAAGCTTTCTCCAAAGACATTGTAAGTTTCTTTGGCATGCATTGAGTCTCTATTCTTCTACAAAAAAAAATGAAGAGAGAGCCTTGAAAGGGAGAGAGGAAAGGGTGGAGCATGAGAGGGAGAAGTTCCTTGTGAGGTTCAAGGGAGTGTGGAGGGGGTTTCACATAGTTGCTCTGGCAAGCTTGTATCTCAATACCACCATATTCAAGATTTGCCTTGAGGAAATTTTTGGGAAGAAGAAGATCTCTTTAACATCAAAGAACCAGACTACTCCACTTCACCGGGAAAGGTGAAAGGGATTCGTGGTTCTCTGTCATCTCCTAGAGGGAGAAGGTTCTTTGCCAGTGAAAGGAATTTTGGTCCTCTTTCTCACCAGGATTGTGAAAAAGATATTGTACGGGCTTCTCTACCTAGCTGTGGGGGCTAAAGGAGAGTCACTAAATGTTTAGTGCAATACCTAGAATGGGAGGTTTTGGGGAGTGGATGTATGTTAGGTTGGACTGAGCCACTATAAAAATTGATGTGTTTATTCTTAGTTTTATTTTTTTTGCACTTTATTTTCTTCATTTATTTTTGTGTGATCACTATATAGTTAAAAATATCTTATTTTCTATTATTATGAAATTACTTTGCTTCTGCATCAAAATATAAAATTATCTATTTTCAAATATAAAAAACTTTAAAAAGGGGGATTTGTCTTTGTGTTTAAAGAAGTTTTTAAATATCCAATTCACCCCCCCCCCCCCCCCCCCCCCTCCTCTTAGTTAGCCTCGTGATTAGTTCCTTAGGGTTTCATAACCCTCACGAAATTTCTAGTGGTATCAGAGCACTTTCAAGTGATATTAGAGCCCTTTTAAGTGCTATCAAAGTGGGATTCATAATTTAAGTTTTAGAAAACTTTTAAAAAATGATTAATGGATAACTTTGGGAATCATAATACTATAAAAGGATATTCAATCATTCGACCACCTTTATTAATTTTTTTTTATTTTTAGAAAATTTGCATGTCTACTTTCTTGCAATCAATTTATTATCGAATATGGCATATGACTCAAACTAATTATTCTATACCATAACGTATTATAGATGGAGTCAAAATGGATATTCATTTTATTAAATGGAGTATAATAGAACAAATCAGTGCTCAATTGAATGTTAAATGCTTGAATTATTTTTTCTGTGCTTTAAATTCTGAAGATTATATAAGAATCTCTACATGTACTACTGGCAAGGATATTTGGGATAAATTATGCATTACATACAAAGGTATTGGTGAAGTCAAGCAATCTAAGTTGAATATTTTCATGCACGATTATGAATTATTTTGTATGAAACCTTATGAGACTATCTTAGACATATATACTAGGTTTACTCAAATTGTGACATCATTACATGCTTTAAGTAAAGAATTTTTAAACTTTAAAAAGGTCAATAAAATTTTGCATTGTCTACATGATAAATTTCATGCTAAAGTCACTACTATATGTGAATCAAAAGATGTAAATGAGTATTCAATTGATAATCTGATTAACTCACTCATTACCCACGAGCAAACTATTAGTCAAAAGCTTTTAGATGCACATGAAACAATAGTTCTAAAAGTTGAAGACATAGATGAAAGAAGCTTAGTAGATGATGAGAGTTATGAGTTAGCATCAATAACAAGCTAATTGGAAAGTTTACTAAAGCATAAGTATAAGCATCAGTAAATGTAGAACAAAGGTAAAAATGATAAGAATGTTAAGAATTTCTCTTTTGTTATTTGTGTTAGGTGTAGAAAGCTCGAACATATAAAAAATCAGTGCCCTAATATAAAAACTCTTAATGCAAAAGAAAAGGATAAAAATAAACCGATTGTAATAAGGGCAAATAATAAAAAACAAAAGATCTTCTATGCAGACCTAGCTTCTAAATCATAAGACCAGAAGAAATATAATGAGGAATAATGTTTTGTTTGTGTGTTTATCTGTGTTATAGGTAATGTATGTGTGTATGTTCTTTATTTTATTTTTGTTCCCCGTGAATGTTTTTATGTTTCATGTTGTCTTAGTATTTTTATTTTGTAGTAAGATATTTATTTTTGAAATCTTTTATTTTATTTTCATTTCCTTTTTATTTTTTAGAGCACTCTCTGATCATCACACATA
Organism: Dendrobium catenatum; assembly: GCF_001605985.2. NCBI lineage: Eukaryota > Viridiplantae > Streptophyta > Magnoliopsida > Asparagales > Orchidaceae > Dendrobium > Dendrobium catenatum. The sequence goes on from NW_021318917.1 coordinate 38,177, forward strand.
AAGGATAAACGTTCATGAATCGACCTATCCCTTCGTATTTCCTATGCATGAAACTCCTTCTGTGAAATTAAAATCTTAATATAATTGGAGTTGAGATGGTTGAAATGAAAATTCATTTATTCTACTATATTTTTTTTATCATGAATATTTCTTTAATTGATAAGTGATATTTATTTTATTCATAAATCAGGCTACTTTTTCCTATTAGAAATATTGGGTTTGCTTTGTAGATTATTTCTCCCTATATAAGAGAGTGATTAGGGTGAGTTACTCTTCTCTTATATTTGGAATATAATCTTTACAACTGAGATTCTTAGAGATTTAGAAAGAATGCAATTTGCATAAAAAAATTCAAAAGAAGCACAAAATGAGCCTAAAATCAAAAGATACGGAAAGACGCAAGAAGTAAAAGATGCACTATTTGTATCAAAAATTAAAGATGCACAATGTACGTCGAAAGCTTATAAAAGAGGTACAATATGAGCCCAACTTAAATTATATTTTCTTTTTGGTAAATCTTTAAATCTTAGAAAATTCATATGTTTTATAATATATTTTATACTTGGTTTTGGAAAATCTTGGTTCTTCATTCATCACTTTTACTGTAATATTCTATTCGATATATTTCATGCTAGTAGTCCTAAAAGTTTAAGTTTCCCTATCTAATTGTAATTCTTGAATTAGATTTTTGTTTAAACAAAGGATTTTAGCCTGTGAAGATATTAAGCTAGGTGTGTGAACTAAAGAATCTAAATTCTTTGGTTGCAATAAAGTCAACACTTATCTTATTTGTCTTTTCTATTTGTAGAGTAAGTTTATTCTATTCTAAAAATGCCCAAGAGAGTTCTTATTAATGTGATGTTTCTTTCTTTACCTTGAGTTATTAGTCGTTTTGAGTTTATTTATTTTATGCAATTATTGTTTCTATTTTTTTCTTCTTCTTGTTATGTTCCCTCTTTTTGTGATGTCAAAAGGGGGAGTAGTATTATATTCTTTGTTGTTATTATTGTTTTCATATAATTTAAAATAAAAAAAATTACACTCCTTTTTCTTACAATTGATTTTTATCTAAGGGGAAGTTTAGAGGAAAGCAAGTTTTTTTAAAAATTCAAAAACAATAATATTTTTCATCATAAAAAAGGGGGAGATTATTGCAAACCATATTCAAACACTATGATTTTGATGATGACAAATATTATTATGTATGTTACTGTTTTCTCCTATTTCTATAATATTTTATTTTGTTGTATGTGTACTAATACTTCAAGAACATCATAAACCATCCAATGAAGATATAGGGCTCAAGATTAGGTAGAATAGATCATTCTACAAAGAGTCTATAAGGTGAAAGGTATTCATGGTTCTTTGCCATCTCCTAGAGGGAAAAAAAAGGAGTCAAGGTTCTTTGCCCGTGAAAGGAGTTTCGGTCCTCTTCCATACGGGGTTGGTGAAAGAGATTTTGTAAGGGCTTCTCCACCTAACTGTGGGGGATAAAGGAGAGTCACTAAAGATTTAGTTCAATACATAAAATAAGAGGTTCTGGGGAGTAGACATAGGTCAGGATGGACCGAATCACTATAAAATCTAGTGTGTTTGTTCTTAGTTTAATTTTTCTGCACTTTATTTTTCATATTATGTTTGTGATAACTATATGGTTAAAAATATCTTATTTTATTTTATTATGAAATTACTTTGCTTCTTCATCAAGAGAAATTATCTAATTTTATATATTAAAAAAGCTTTTAAAAGGGGAATTTTTCTTTGCATTTAAAGAAGATTTTAAATATCAAATTCACCCCCCCCCCCTCTTGGTTAGCCTCGGGACTTGTTATTTAGGTTTTCATAATTCTCATAAACTTTTAAGTGGTATCAAAGCACTTTCAAGTGATATCAGAGCCCTTTCAAGTGCTATCAGAGTTGGATTCAATATTTAGGTTTTAGAAAACTTTTAAAAAATGATCAATGACTAACTTTGAGAATCGTAATATTATGAAAGGATATTCAATCACACAACCACCTTTAATTGAAAATATTTCTTTTAATTTTTAAAAAATTTGTATGTCTGCTTTATTGCAATCAATTTATTATTAAATGTGGCATATGACTCAAACTGATTATTCTATATCATCATGTATTATAGATGGAGTCAAAACTAATATTCCTTTTACTGAATAGAGTAGAATAAAATAAATTAGTGCTCAAATGAATGCTAAATACTTGAATTATTTTTTGTATGCTTTGAATTCTGAAGATTATATGAGAATCTCCATATATATACTACTGGAAATGATATTTTGGATAAATTATGTATTACATACAAAGGTACTAGTGAAGCCAAGCAATCTAAGTTGAATATTTTAATGCATGATTATGAATTGTGTTGCATGACACCTTATGATTTTATCTTAGACATGTATACTACTCAAATTATGACATCATTACATGATTTAGGTAAAGAACTTTCAAACCTAAAAAAAGTTAATAAAATTCTACATTATCTACCTGATAAATTTAGTGCTAAAGTCACTACTATAAGTGAATCAAAAGACTTGAATGAGTATTCTTTTAATAATCTGATTTGCTCACTTATTGCCCATGAGCAAAGTGTGAGTCAAGAGCTTTTGGATGTAGATGAAACTATAATGCTAAAAGATATAGAAATAAATGAAAGCAGCTAAGTAGATGGTGAGAGTGAGGAGTTAACATCAATAACAAGCAAATTGGAAAGTCTACTAAAGCATAAGCATAAGCATCAGCAAAAGTGAAATGTAAAAATTATAAAATTATTATGATTTCCTCTGATATTATTTATTTTAGGTGTAGGAAGCCCGGACATATAAAAAATTAGTGCCCCAATATAAAAACTCTTAATGCAAAGGAAAAGGATAAAAATAAGTCAATTGTAATAAGCGCAAATAAAAAAAAAAGCAAAAGATTTCCTGGGCAGACCTAGCTTCTGAATCATCAAACCACGAGCAAGATAATGAGGAATAATATTTTGTTTGTATTTTTCTATGTTATAGGTAAATGTATGCGTGTATATTATTTATTTTGTTTTATTTCCCCGTAAATATTTTTATGTTTTATGTTGTCTTAGTGTTTTTACTTTGTAGTAAGATATTTATGTTTGAAATATTTTATTTTATTTTATTTTCCTTATATGTTTTTTAGAGAACTCTCAGATCAGCACACACAAATGATAAAAGTTCATGAATTAACATATCCCTTCTTATTTCTTATGTATAATAATTCCTTCTGTGAACTTGAAATCTAAATTGAATTGTAGTTGAGATAGTTGAAATGAAAACTCTTTCATTCTACTACATTTTTATCATGAATATTTTCTGCAATTTGATAAGTGAGATTCATTTTTTCATAAATCAGACTATTTTTCCTATTAAAAATATCGGGTTTGCTTTGTAGATTATTCCTCCCTATATAAGAGAGTGAGATACTCTTCTCTTCTATTTGGAAGATAATCTTTACAACTGAGATTCTTAAAGATTTAAAAAGAAAGCAATTTACAAAAAAAATTAAAAGAGGCACAAAATGAGCCCAAAATCAAAAGATGTGCAATGATGCTAAAAATATAAAAGATGCACTAAATATATCAAAAATAAAATATGCACAATGTACACCAAAAGCTTATAAAAGCGGCACAAAATGAACCCAACTTAAATTATCTTATCTTTCTGGTAAATCTTTAAATCTTAGAAAATTCCAATATTTAAAATATAATTTATACTTGGATTTGAAAAATATTAATTCTTCATTCATCACTTTTACAGTAATATTCTATTCAATATATTTCATACTAGTAGTATGAAAAGTTTAAGTTTCTCTATCTAATTGTAATTCTTGAATTATTTTTTTGTTTAAACAAAGGATTTTAAGCTGTAAAATGTTATGCTGGGTGTGCAAACTCCAAAATCTAAATTCTTTGGTTGCAATAAAGTCAATACTATCTTATTTGCCTTTTTTTGTTTGTAGAGTATATTTATTATATTCTGAAAATGCCCATAAGATTTCTTATGTCTTTGATGTTTCTTTTTTTACCTTGAGTTGTTAGTTGTTTTGAGTTTATTTATTTTATGCATTTCTTGTTTCTATTTTCTATTTTTTTTTTCTTCCTGCTCTTTTCCCTCTTTTTATGATGTCAAAAGGGGGAGTGGTATTTTATTATTTGTTTCCATTATTATTTGCATATTATTTAAAAAAAAATACACTCTTTTTTCTTATAATTAATTTTCATATAATGGGGAGTTTAGAGGAAAGTAACTTTTTAAAAATCTAAAAATAATAATATTTATCATCATAAAAAAGAGAGAGATTGTTGCAAACCTAATTCAAGCACTATGATTTTAATTATAACAAATATTATTATGTATGTTACTTCTTTCTTCTATTTCTTTGATATTTTATTTTGTTGTGTGTGTACTAACATTTCAGGAACACCATGCACCATCCAACGAAGACACAAGGATCAAGATTGGGTATAATATGTCATGTTGTAAAGAGTCTGTAATATTCATTAATTTGTTTTTTGATTTCTTGAGTGAAAGTCATGTAAGAGGTGTATGTTTGTTGAGTAACATTGCACACACACACAGTGGGAGAGAAAAATGTGATTGAAAGAGTTTTTATTATATACATCGTACTATACGATTTTGGCTTTATATTGGAGAGCCGCTAAAGGAGAGTCTCTAAAGGTTTAGTACAAGACCTGGAATGGAAGGTTCTGGGGAGTGGACATAGTTCAGGTTGGACCGAACCACTATAAAATCTAGTGGGCTTATTCTTGGTTTTATTGTTTCATACTTGATTTCACATTTGTTTTTTGTGATAACTGCATGGTAGAAAATCTCTGATTTTATATTATTGTGAAATTACCTTGCTTCCACATCAAGAGATAAAATTATCTTTTTTTATATGTTAAAAAAGCTTTTCAAAAGGGAGATTTTTCTTTGTGTTTAAAGAAGTTTTTAAATATACAATTAACCCCCCTTTAGGTTCGCCTTAAGACTAGTTCTTTAAGATTTTACAACCCTCATGAACTTTCAAGTGGTATCAATGCACTTTCAAGTGGTATAAGAGCCCTTTCACTCGTCAACCCCCACATCCAATAACTCATGTAACCTTGATCCAAACCTATTTGCAAGACGCGGTCTTCAATCATCCCTTCACCCAACCTTCTCTTATGATCCTAATAGCTACTTGATATCCCTGCATCTTACACCTCCTTAGACAATGCCCCTTCTTGTTTCTTCCACATAATTAAACCTCCTCTCTTCCCCAGGCCCTACCACAGGCGTCGAAAACCAAGCCCTAGTTGACGCCTCCTTCAATGACTTCTCTTCTTATTGGATAGGAATTAACGATGATAGCTTTCTTGTTGCAAAGGTAGCCATCTTTCCTCCCTTCAATATGCTTCTTTAACCAAACCCGATAAATTTGTTAAGCTAGAAAGAGGAAAACTAAGAGTTTAACTTGCTGTGAGATTTAACAATTATCTAAATCCTGCTAAACAGGACTTAGCATAAATCCTATTCAAATCTTGCATTTAAACAAATATTGTTTAACAAGATTTAGTATACATCTTGGTCAAATTCTACATATTTCATGTATCACGATAGGATTTAGAATAAATCCTATTCAAATGTTGCATAATTCATGTATCCTAATATCCTTCTACATAAATCCTATTCAAATATTATATAATTAATGTATCCTGGCAACCTTTTGCATAAATCCTACTCAAACTAAGTTAGTTATGATTATTTATAATAATTTTAATTATGATTAATTATTGTTAATAATAATTCATTATTTTTTAATTATAGTTAATTATTATTTATTATAATTAATTACTATTAATTATGATTAATTATAATTCATTATAAAAACTTAAAAAGAGAGAGAGAGAGAGAGAGAAAGTGGAAAGATATACTTCGAGCCTTGTGAATTACCAACAATCGACCTTGACCTCGACCTAGTCTTCAAATTTAATGACACTACTGTCATCGCTCCGACACAACTAACACTGCCAATGACATCAGTGTTGACCCTTGCATAGGCATAAAGGTTAAAACCTTGTCCTCGACACTTGTAGCACTGTAAGCAACCACCCATGCTTGTTTTTCTTTGAACAATGAGAGAAAACTCATCGTGATGCTTGTGACGAGCACGTAATCCTTGTGCCCTCTTCTTTTAGTATGGCAGGGAAAAATTTAAGTACTCGTATGTGTCTTAGTGCATATGGAGAAACAATTGTGCATTTTCAAATAGATACCCTTGAAGACCCATGCTCATCTTTCTTAGTGTGGTGGGATTGAAGACTATGGCCATGTTGTCATACAACATCAACTAGTTATGTTACTCTTGATGTGGCACGAAGGCTATGACTCCCCAAATATCTCCCAAATGGGGGAATATGCCAAGGTGCTACCAAAATTTAATGTGAGAATTCCCAAAATTAAATGAACAACAAGGGACCTATTTAAGTTGAACGACAAAGAACAAGACTTTCAAACTTATAAAATGCATAATTAACTTAAAAATGCAAATCCTAAATACAATTCAATTCATTCAAACAAAGATGCATGAATAAATAGCAGGGGACTCGTGATGAACAAGGCCTCGATGCATACAGGCAATGAATGATAATCAATTTATAACATCTAAGCAATTACAAGCGAACATCAATCACCAACACCAATAAATACATGGCACACAATGAATGATGCCAACTTATACATGATGAATGAAATGGACTCCTACAGCAGTCCCCATGCAATTAAGTGCTCTATACTTGCAAGCAATATTAACCAAATGTAGAATGCATGGGTACTTCCTAAATACAAGAAATAGTCAACTTACATATTGAAATAGTGATACACACAAGCAATAACATGAGGCCTATCATGTACCTAAGAAGTTAAATAAAGACAATAATAAACAAAAGGCACTGAATGCAGCAATACCTTGAATTCAATGTCAACATTTTGCATATAACTAATATTAATGCAAATAAGTACACCAAGCCTCCTATGAATAGTAAGGGAGGATATGATGCAAGTGCAATGGCTCCCCTACAAGCATATCTAAGAAGATTGCAGTAGATATACAACTAGGAAAAATATGATATGACAATACATATACAAGCTAATGTTAGAAGACCACTTATGAATGACAACAGCTGATGAGTGGTGGATGAAATAATCTCCCGTCAATCAAGGTCAATTGGCTTGTATATGTATGTGATAGTCTCCTATGAATACAAAGCCAACAAGCTTGAGAGAGTGAATGATAAATGTAATTTAGCCAACATCCAACATCAAATTAGATGAATGCATTGATTTGAATACAAGAAAAGATGATTAACATGACTTATTTATGGATAACAACAGTGAATATATTGCAAGAATAATGAATCCCCTGTGAACATAAATATATATGCCACTTGCAAACAATCGTAGGAATCCCATAAAGCTATAGTAGTCCACCTAAGGATGACAATAAGCAATATGCAGTAGATGCCAGATCACCCTGCAATCACCAACCATTCAATGTCAGGCAAAGGCACTTATCTCTTGCAAGAAGGGATAGTCGATTTGCAACAAATGCAAGTACCTACAAGTAATGATGATTGAGATGCTGCAAGTATGTTAGGTATAAAGGCAACTCAATGTATGAAAGAAACCCATTGACATGTCATCAAAGGAAGAATCCAACGTTGACAAAAAATTAAATGATTGTATGAATAATTTTGTAGACTCAAAGAATGAGCACTTGAAAAAAAGGAGAGAGAAGGTGTCTCATTTCATCGTCTCTTTAGAAATACTAGGACTCCCAAAAATATGTAGCACTATTTGAGCAAAGATCCAAAGATCAAGCCCTTTAACTCAATCCTAAATATGCATCATAAATATATACAACGGGCCCATAAGTACATTATTCTTGAGCAGTAAAGGAAGCTTCTATGTACCATGTGCAAATTAGGCACTAGAATGTCATTGATATATCAAAGATGACCTTGCACTCTACCATATCCATGCTTCAAAGAGACTACCTCGTTATGAGTCAAAGATAAAGCAATCTAATGATGCACTAGCCGAACCTTTGGTCTCATCAGATGAGTATACCTCATCTATCAAAAAATGAAATAATGTTGTTTGGATGTCCTTATCTATCTAAGCAAGGATCAGTTGATTTACAGATTTAATTTCTTGAAGAATGAGAAAATAGAGCCTACATTATAATAATGAAGCATCTCATTGTAGTTGGTTAACAATGCTATATTTCACCTATAAGAAAAAGTAATGAATCGGTAATAAAAAATACAAGCCATTGAAGTGCAACACCATGCCACTGGAGCCGTAACATTCATGAAAGTGAATAGAAGGTGTTTAGAGATTCCTAAATAAAATTTAGTGCATTTATCCATAGTGATTATTTGCATAGTTTATAATCATAAAAAGGTCCTTTACAATGCATGCATACATTTTAAAATGCCCTCATACATGTATTACAACATGCATGATAATTTATTTAAGCATACTATCCACCATCATGAGATATATTTAATTATAACAAGTGCAATACATATGCATGCTAATGATGCAGGATAGGTGAAATAACTCATGCAAATAGAGATTTATGCTAAGATAACATCAAAACAACAAAATAAACTTCATAAAATATTAAGAACAATAAGAAAATTAGAACTATTAGATCATGTGGTATCAAGAAATTAATAAAGGGTAAATAATAACAAAAGCTGAATCAGTTTAGACTAGCTAATATGGGTTGGCACAAGTTCAATATGTAATAAAGGGACTAGTCACTAGAGTTTTTGTTTGCTTAAATTTAAGTAGAACGCAGTAGATTAATCAACACATATGAGATGATGTCACTATAAATGAAATAAGAAGACCAATATTTAGTTAGATAAAGAAATAAGGGAGGATTCGATACTTAGCTCATGAAAAGGGAATGGAGTCTTTGATCAAATGATAGCTAATTCCTTTAGCTTGCCCTTGAAACTCTTATTCTTTGTTGAATCAATATCCTTGTTGCATTTGAAGAAGCCAAGTTTTGTTGGAGAGGTAAAATAGTGAAGAGGGAAAATAAAGTTTCAACTAGATGAGGGTTTGGAAGTGGAGAGGTTCACTATATTAGGGTTTGAAAGTGAAAGCTAGGCCGGCTGGATGGGGAGGAGGAGGGGAGGGAGCAAAATTTAGTGGCATAGAAAGGAAGAATTTAGCTTGGAAAGTGAAGAGGTGGGGTTGGCTGCTTGTGGAAGAGAAATGGATGATATGGCTTGCTTGGGAAGGGAATTAGTTAGCATAGAAAAGGAAAAGTTAGCTTGGAAGGATAAGAGGTTAGGGTTGGCTTCTTGGGGAAGAGAAAGGGTTGATGTAGCTTGATTGGGAAGGGAATTAATTAGCTTGGGAAAGGAAAAGTTAGCTTGGGAGGTGAAGAGGTGGGGCTTGCTACTTATGGAAGATAAAGGGTTGATGTGGCTTGCTTAAGAAGAGAAAAACTTAAAGTGGTTGTAGATCTCCAAAGGTCATAATTAATTAAGATAATTGCTCAATGAATATGAATTATTTACAGAATTTGGAAGCCTAAGGGTCACAGGTGTTGGGGAGAAAATGCAGGCAATTAGAGGGGAAGGGAGAAAGGTGGCTACTTGTTGAGGGGAGCAGGTTGCAGCAATGGTAGGAGGCTATTTGGGTGGCTAGGGAAGGAGAAGAAAGAGATAGAGAGATAAGATGATACCAACCAAGAGCTCACACACTTTTGGGCATTACTTTTCTTTTCTCCAAAGGACTTCACACACAAACTCAACTCACTAAGAGAAGATGAAGCATATAAACATAAATTTATAAGATGATAAATCCTACAAGCTCCTATGTCCCAATCATTCTCAAAGGGTGGGAGAAAACTTGACCCAGTCAAATCAGGTATATGTGAACTCTTGTATCGCTTTAAAAAATCTAGGTCGATCCTCTACAACTCCTCACGCTCAAGCCATATATCTTCAATCTCTAGCTTTGTTGCAACTTGCGTTTCTGAGTCTATGATTTTGATGATAATAAATAATATTGATTACCTATTTATTTCCTAGTATTTGTAGTGCATATTTATTTGTGTGTTGACTAATATTTTTGGTACACCATGCACTATTCTTTGAAGATTTAGGGCTCAAGATTGGGTAAAATAGATTATGTTAATTTAGTATATAATTTTCATTTATTTATTTATTATTTCTTGAGATAAGTCCTATATATAAAGTTTGTTTAAGTTGTTAAACCTATGAAAATATCCTAAAGCTAATAAAGAGGGGGGTGAATTGGTAATTTTCAAAAATCTCTTGGTAATTAACAAAAATTCATTTTTTTAAAATATTTTTGTAAAAAACAATTTTTTAACCACAAATACAAAATGCAAAAAAATAAATGGGCGGAAATAAAATGAACACACATATTTATAGTGGTTCAGCTCAATAAGACCTACGTCCACCCCCTGAAGACTCCCTTATCGGGTATTACACTATTACTAAAGTTATTCTCCTTTTTCCCCCACAGCAAGGTAGAGAACCCTTTATAATTTACCTCTCTTTCACCAATCCCTGGTGTGGCAGAGAACCATCATCCTTTCACACTCTCCAAGTGTCGGCAGAGAATCGATGTCCTTTCACACCCTACAAGTGTCGGCAGAGAACCGTCATCCTTTCACATCCTCTAAGTGTCGGCAGAGAACTGGGATCCTTTCACACCCTCCAAGTGTCAGCATAGAAATGCATCCTTTCATGCCCTCCAAGTGTCGGTAGAGAATCAGTATCCTTTCACACCCTCCAAGTATCAGCAAAGAATTGAATTTTCTTCAAAGATCTTCTCTCGAGCAATTAGAAAGAAGAAAGGAAGAGTACAACAACAACATCAAGCCTTTAACCCACTACGTGGGGTCGGCTACATGAATCCTTTTTCTCCATTGTGTCCTATTAAAAGTCAAATTCTCTTTTTAATCTAATAAAAAAAGGTCATTCCTAATATTTTGTACATTTCTATCACATAACAAGCCCGATGCATTCCGCCACTTCAACCATCCAACTTGAATTCTGCTGATAATATCCCCATCTATTTCACCATCACTCTGAACAATAGATCCAAGATATCTAAAACGTGTACTCTTACTAATGACTTGATCGCTCAAAGTCACAATCCCCTCACTAGGTCTATTACTACTAAAATTACACTCCATATATTCCGTTTTAGATCTATTAAAGCGAAAACCTTTAGACTCTAAGGTTGACCTCCATAATTCGAGTTTACCTTCAACTCACTCTCTAGTCTTATTAACAAGAAGAATATCATCAGTAAAAAGCATACACCAAGGTACATCCTCTTGCAAATGTCTAGTGAGAACGTCCATGACTAAAGCAAAAAGATATGGGCTTTAAGGCTGATCCTTGATGTAACCCAACTGAAATAGGGAAATACTTGGTCAATCCACCTTGTGTTTGAACACAAGTAATAGCTCCTGCATACATGTCTTTAATGATTTGAATATAAGCATTATTGACTCCTTTCTTTTCAAGAACTCTCCATAGCACTTCTCTTGGAACTTTATCATATGCTTTTTCTAAATCAATAAATATCATATGTAGATTCTCTATATTTCTCCATCAAATCTCTTAATAAATGTATGGCTTCCATAGTCGACCCACCCGGCATGAATCCAAATTGATTTTGAGAATGAAAGGAAGAGTAATAAGCAAATATTAAAAGAGATTCTCACCTTTGAGTAATCTTGTGATCCCTTCACACTCCACTTGAAAGAACTCTCTCTCAAACACTCTGCCACAAATACTCTTTCACTTTCTCTTAAAAAATCATGAAGAACAACTCTTTTCATGTTAGTTTTAATGGACTTTTTATATAAAAGACATGAAAAATTATCTAGAAAACTAAAAATTGCCATTTTGAGTGTGTACGATCGTACTTCATATGTATGAATAATTTAAAAATTGTTATGTATAAACCTGTACAAAATATTTTCATACACGCATATCGTCCAGTATGAACCATGTTCGTACAGTACGAACTGTAAGAAAATTTTTTTGATTCATCTGGATAAAAAGATTCCCCACATTTCATACTCTAGACGTCATCTGTAAGAATAGGGAATCATACATTATGATTCATTCAGAAAAATTTGGTGTTCGTCAGATTGAGAAGGGACCCATCAAATTCGTACTCTGGATATTGTCTGTATGAACAAGGTATCATACAGTAAGATCCGTACAGAAAAATTTGGTATTCGTTGGGATAAAAAGGGACCCATCAAATTCATACTCTAGATGTCATCAGTATGAACAAGGTATCATACAGTACAATTCGTTCAGAAAAAATTGGCATTCTTTGGGATGAAAAAGGACTCGTCAAATTTGTACTCTAGACATTGTCTGTATGAACAATGTATCGTATAGTACGAATGGTTAAGAAAAAGATTTGAATTTGTTGGGACAAAAAGGAACCCGTCCAATTCATACTCTAGATGTCATCTGTATGAAGAACCCTTCGTATAGTACGATCAGTACTTAAAAATGTTTTCTTCCTATAGTTCGTTTAACTGCTCATAGGAGGAAATATATGGACAAGTCGTCCTGTACGAAATGAATTTGTACAGTTCGATCAGTTTAAAAATTATAAATTTTAAACACTCTCCCAGTGTGTGTATGTACAGTTACTCAATTACAATCACTCTCAGACTCAATAAAATGAAAAATATGTACTCCATTTATAATGAACCCTAATTTAATCTGATTTGAAGTCTTCAACAATCTGGAGTATGATTTTTCTAAAATGTTAGTAAACACAAACAACAAAAGCAATACAAAATATATTAGAAGAATCAATAAGTAAAAATAAAAATATTTGGAATCATCAAAAATAGACATGTTGCAAGAATCTCAACAATCAAAAAACTAAATTACAACAATCTCAATAACCTCCCCCTTTTTGATGATGGCAAAATAATTACTATTTGAGTTAACATTTATACCTAAAATTTCTCCAAAGCTTTCCCTAAATGAAATAAACATTTTTTAATATAAGAATTTTCCATAAAGAGTAATTTCTTATTTTTAAAACACAAACACACAAAACAAACATACAAAACATAAAAGAATACCACAATAACAAAAGCACAGACAACAACAAAAACTAAAAAAATATATAAGAACTCAAAAACAACATACTTCTCCCTCTTTTGACAACAACAAAAAGAGAAAATGAAAGATGTCAAATGATAAACCAAAAGTAGTGATCTTAAAAATTGTTATAAAATAATTGCAATAACAAAGGCAATTTTACAAGACGAAAAAGAAAGATTAAAAATTTTTAAAATAAAGAACAACTTCGATAATAAAAGTTAATCAAGATCATGATCCATTCTAGACTATTAAATAAGAATGATTATTACAAAAATGACAAAATGAAGAATTAGTTAATTTCAATTTTCAATATAAAATATAATTGAACATTAGATTTGTTTGAATTAAAGATTAAAGGATAGTGGAAAGAATATAATACAAAAAACTTTTAATTAGCGACATTTTGCATCTTTTCAAATATTTATGGCACATTTTATGTATCTTTTTCTATTTGGGCTAATTTTATGCCTCTTTACACAGCGAACCATTGTGTATTCTTTCAATTTTTATACACAATATATATTTCTTTTGATATACTCCATTTTTTTATTTGGTTTTTCCAAAATCAATAATCAAAAATCAAACTTCTCTAATAACAAAATTAATTATATTAAAAAAATAAAAAATAATAAGACATCAATATTGTAATAATAATATTCTAATTATGTTTTGCCTAAAAGAACATGAAATTGATATTCTTAACTTAAGTGAGTTATAATTTAATTTTAATTTTTGAAAAATTAGATTTCATAATGAAATTAATTTTATAATGCAAGTTAATTTATAACATTATTTAGAACAATTACAAAATGCTTTTTATATAGGTAAACTCATATTTTAAAATAAGAACAAAAACAAATTAGAAAAATATGTCATTTTTTATTGATATCAAAAAGGATTTAAAAATATCAATACAATGATATCAATTGATAATACTCCAAAACAATATACACAAGCATCACATTGAAAAATTTAATAACTAACAACAAACATCCACTGGAAGAAAATACAACATCACTTCACAAACATGAAGTCATCACAAGTAAAGGACTAGTAGAGGCAATGATAAAGAAGTACATCTAAAACTCAGAAGGACCCTGATCTGGAAGAGGAGGCTAGTTGAAGACTGAGAAATATCTATTCATCATAACTACATTTGTATTTACCGAGTCAAACTGACCTCGGATCCACCCCATATCTTCTTAGTATCTTGCATCCTGCTGGTTTAGATGAGTCTGAATTTGATCAAAATGTTGATCAAAATTAGTCTCCAATCGATCAAATCGTCGGACCAATTCCTGAAAGTAATTCTGATAAGATCCCTTAGCAGGTGCATGTGCTCCCCCTTTTCCATCAATATTCTCACTAGATCTTTCATTTATCTCAAATAGAGATCGAAAAGAAGCATCGATGAAAAAGATTGGCATTTCAGTGGGATGATCAGGATGAATAATGTGGTACCTCTTATCTAAAATGTATGTCACTAAGTGTCCTAGAGCAATATTTTTCTTCCTCTTATGATGAGGAAGCTCAATTTAAGAATGGTTATGAATGTAATCCAAGATGAGTTAGGCCACATCAATAGGTTTTTCGATCATGATCAAATATGTAATAGTGGATAGAATAGGAGTCATATTTATCTGATCACCAGCCTCAAGAATGATTTAAGTTCTTAAGATATGCTGGATGACCCTGACATTTTAATTCAATATGTAGACTCTCGCTAAGTGACATACTTGAGTTACACCTCTAAAAATTTTATTGATCTCAGACCAGTCATAATCAGATTTAGAAGTCAAGGTGTGTGCTCTAGTCCCACGAGTCCTTAAGTGAAGAAAATTCCTAGATCTTCCTTAGTGATTTCCACATATTATTTTTTTCACAAAAGAGGTTATCCTAGTTTCATTTTCACTAAACCTCATGTTTACTAGGAAATAGTGAAAAGTCTCTTTGTAGTAAGCGTAGATCAAATTTAAAATGAAAGAGAACTGGGTTAAAGCAAAAAGAGTCATGACAGAAAAATGGATTTCATCTTGAATGAGGAGTTTAGAAGGAGTGATTTTGGTAGTTATATACTTATAGAATGCATCCTCATTATCTTTAGACAATAAGTTATAATCCCCACCCCTGGATGATGATCCCTTAATAACTTAAAAGCGCTTTCCAGAGCGTGCCATTCCTAGGTTGAAGTATCTAAAAGGATTCAAGATGGGTTTGAAAGTGAATGAAAATGATTTCAATGGCCCTCCTATTTAAAGAAAAATGATCCATCATATAGTACGAAAATGGCTTCGTACATGTAATCTTGAGATTGTATGGGACAAAAAAAAATTCATATGGATGAATAATAGCGTCCAAAATGAAATGACTTTTTGTAAATACACAATTTACGAGACATCCTTTCGTACAGACTTTTTGACCATATGATTGTATAGATGAATAGGTGTTCATCCAAGATGATCAATTATTTAAGATCATTTTAATGATGGTTGGGTTTATCCCCCACAGAAAATGACACCTGAATCATACAGATAAAAGAAAATTATTTTATACGTACGATCAGTTATAATAACTGACTCTAATTGGATAACTGTTCACATGCATACAGATGAATTTGTACATATCGTACGGTATAATGAATTCATCGTACAGTATGAAGTATGTGAAAAATAAAAATTTTTTGTGTTCAACTTCAAAAATATACATGACTTGATACAAAATTAGTGCAGTATGAAAAAGTTTTATACAATACAAATAACCACTTTAAAATAAATCATGAACAACATTCGATAAGTGATAAATTTCCAAATCAAAAACACTCAAACAAAAACAAACAAAATAAAAAATACTCACAAATAAAGATAAACACAAACAGAAACAGAAAAAAAACTAAATCAAGCATACATGAAGAACATATAAAGTTTGCAAAAAACTTTATCTTAGCATTACGATCAATCACACCTAACCTTGTTCTTAAGGTACTAAAAGTATCAAAGTCTAGTGGTTTTATAAAAATATCTGCAAGTTGATTTTCAATAGAAATATGATTTTCAGTTCAATTTCTCTTTTTGGCTGTATGATTCTTAATAAAATGATGCCTAATGTATATATATTTGGTTCTAGAATGTTGAATATGATTTTTTGAAATACAAATGATACTAGTGTTATTACAATAAATTGGAATTGTGCTTATTATAAATTCTAAAGCAATCAACTGTTGTTTCAACTAAAGAACTTATGCCACACAACTTCCTAAGGCAATGTATTCAGCTTCAGCAGTAGATAGAGCTAGAAATTTTTGTTTTCTACTAGACCAAGTAACTAATGAATTTCCTATGAATTGATAAGTTCCAAAAATACTCTTTCGATTAACCCTACAACCTGTAAAGTCTAAATCAAAATATCTAACAATTTCAAATAAAGAGTTGTAGCTAGGATACCAAATTTCTAAGTTTTGAGTTCCCAAAAGATTTCTTAAAATCCTTTTTACTACTATTAAATGTGATTCATTTGGATCATATTGAAACCTAGCACACAAATAAATATTAAACATTATATATGATCTGCTAGCAGTCAAATAAAGCAATGATCCAATTATACCTCTAAATTTCTTTTGATAAAAAAATTTTCTCTTTGGGTCCTTATCCAACTCATTGGTGTACTTACTAGTTTAGCATTATCTATTTCATACTTCTTGATGATCTTCTTAATATACTTTGACTGACAAAGAAATATTCCCTCCTCAATTTTCTTAATGTTAAAACTAAGAAAATAACTTAGATCTCCCATTAAACTCATCTCAAATTCACTACTCATTATTTTAAAAAAAATTATCACAAAGATTTTTATATGTAGATTCAAAAAAAATAACATCAATATATATCTGAACAATATCATCTCCTAATTTCTTCAAAAAGAGAATGGTGTCCTCACTTTCTTTTACAAAAGCTCTCTAACAGAAAAGTGCTTAACCTCTCATACCAAGCCCTAGGTGTCTATTTCAATCCATATAATGCTTTTTTTCAATTTATACATATGATTAGAGAATTTAGAACTTTTAAAACTTAAAGGTTATTCAACATAAATATTCTCTTGTATCACCCCATTCAAAAAATCACTTTTAACATTTATTTGAAATAATTTAAATCCTCTAAAATAGACAAAGGCTAACAAAATTCTAATTACTTCAAGTCTTGCTACAAGGGAAAAAGTCTCCTCAAAATAAATTTCTTCAATTTGATTATACTCCTTAGCCACCAATCTAACCTTATTTCTAACAATAACTCCTGAGTCATTCGTTTTATTTTTAAATATCCACTTAGTACCAACTACACATTAATCCTTTGGCCTTTCAATTAATTCCCAAACATTATTTCTAACAAACTGATTTAACTCTTCTTGCATGGCCAAAATCTAAAATCCATCTGAAAGTGTTTAATTAACATTTATGGGTTCAATCATAGAAATAAAAGTAAAATGGTTAACCTCTTTTCTAAGTCCATGCCAAATCCTAACACCCTCATTAGGTTCACCTAAAATCAATTCCATAGGGTGGTTTTTAGAAAATTTCAATTCTCTATGCAGAGATTTCTTTCTACAATTTTTCTTTCAAATTTATCTTTTTAATCCCTTGGGAGTTATTATCTAAATGATCCTCTTATAAATTTGGCTCTTCCAAAATCTCATATTCATCAAATATGACATGTGTGGTCTCCTCAACTACTAAATTTCTTTTGCGAAATACTCTATATAATTTTTCAACACTAAAGTATCCAAGAAAAATTTCTTGATATGATTTTTGATCAAATTTTCCTAAAGGAGATTTTCCATTATTATGTATAAACATCTTACTTCCAAAAATATGTAAATATGATAAGTTAAGTGCTCTCCCTTTAAGAAACTCATAGGATATTTTATTCAATTTTAATCTAATGTTCACCCTACTCAGACATAACATGTTATATTAATCACTTCAGCCCAAAAATATTTAGGAAGTGAATATTCTGCCAACATGGCTCTAGCGGCTTCAATTAATGTTCTATTCTTTCTTTCAATTATCCCATTCTGTTGAGGGGTCCTAGGTGTAGAAAAATTATGATTAATTCCTTTTTCCTTATAAAATTCCTCAAATTTTTTATTTTCAAATTCACCTCTGTGATCACTTTGAATTGTTAAAATTCTACATTCTAGTTTTCTCTGAATCTAAGTCAAAAAGCCTATAAATTTCTCAAATGATTCACTCTTATAAAATAAAATTTTAATTCACATGAATCTCAAAAAATTATCAACTATCACAAATCTGTATACCTTCCCTCCTAGACTTACAGTACTAACATGTCCAAAAATATCCATATGAATAATCTCCAATGGTTTCCTAGTTCTAAGATCTTTAGTGGAATGAAATGAGGACTTCATTTGTTTTCCTAGTTGGCATACATCATAAAGGTGATCATTGTTAAAGTCTAGTTTTGGTATACCTCTAATAAGTTCTTTTTGGGTAATTTTTTAAAGATTTTTCATGCTAGTGTGACAAAGCCTCCTATGTTATAACGATTATTCATCAAAAACTATTTTTAAATAAAAAATATTAGGAGATTTAATACAATTTAAATCTAGCATATAAATATTATTTACCCTATTTCCATGCAGTACATCAATTCCATTTAGGTTTAATATGCAGCTAGTGGGAAAAAATTTAATACTATATCATTTATCACAAAGCTGACTAACACTTAGGAGATTATGCTTTAAGCCTTCTACAAGTAACACATTTTCAATAAAAAAAATTGTTCAAGTTAACGATCATACATGTGCCTACACTTTCTTATTGGTATTATCTCCCAATGTATGCCTCCATTCTTGGCTTTCAATAATATGAATTGTTTAGTGTCTCCAGTCATATGCTTCGAGCAACCGTTATCTAGGTACCAAATTCTCTCACAAGGTATTGAATGAGAGCATCTCTACAAAATAATCAAATGTTAGTCTTGGGAACCAAAACAAGTTTGGGTTCTCCTCTTGGCGAATTTAAATTAGATGTATGTATGATATGACTTATTTTATGCATCTTTAGTCTCCACACTAAATAAGTTTTGCTATATAAAGTATAAGTGTATGAAATATGTCCAATAATCCTAAAAGTTAAGCACTTAACTCTAGGAAAAAGATTTTTTAATCTCCAATAATGAAACAGTCTCTTCCTAAGTTTTAAGATTTTTTACTTCAAAATAGGATTAGTAAAATCTTCAAGTTTGGGGGGTGTCTTATTTTCCACGAGAGTAGTTTTTACTTTCATTTTAAGAAATGTGTTTACATCTTCTAACACATTAATATCATATTTTAAATAGTACTCTTTATTTTTAGATTCATCCTTAAAATTTTAAAATTCTTTTTTCCAATTCAGTGTAGGATGATTTTAGTAACTCATTTTGTTTGTTCAAATTATCAAATTCATCTAATAAGTTAATGTAGCTGTAATCAATCTGTGCATGATCTTTCCCAGATATTTCATGCTATTTCTGTAATTCTAAAAAATTTAAATTCAATATAGCATGCATTTTCTTGAGTTTTCTATATACTGTATGATTCTTTCAGAAACTTCTAATAATTCATTATAGCTTAAGTCACATACATCTTCTTGATATGACTGATCAAGATTATTGGCCATTAAGCATAGATTGGTGACTTGTTCTTCCTTCTCTATTTCTGAAGAATCTGACGTTGAGTTCACTCAAAAAGCTCACTGAAATTTTTTCTTTCCCTTTCTCACATTCAATTTCTCCTCCACCTTCTCCTTGTTAGGAGTGGCTTTAAGATTGGGACAATCTGATTTTACATATCCAAGTTTCTTGCATTCATAGCAAATAACATCTTTAAAAATCTTAATATTTTTATGGAACTTACCTCTATTTCACTGTTGGCATCTCCTCTGCTTCCTCTTTAGAAAACTCCTAAATTTCCTTATCATCAAAGCAATATCATCCTCATCCTCAGGTTATGATGGATCACTCTCCGAGTCGTGACTGATCACTCTTCGAGTCATCTTTTAAGGCTATGTTCTTCTCCTTTCACTTTTCTCCTGCATCAATATGTCTTTGAGTCACTCCTTGCTCGTAAGCAATTAGTGATCCAAGAATATTATCAATATAATACATATTTAAATCTTTCGACTCTGTAATACCAGTAATTTTAGCATATAAGATGTAGACAAACAATGAAGTATTTTATTTACCATTTCAGTATTCATTGGAAACAACAAGGAAGAAGTCACCAATCTGTGCATATGTCAGATATGGATTCATTGGGTTTAATGTAAAATAATTCATAATCATGTAACATTATATTTAATCTAGATTGCTTCACTTCATTAGTCCCTTTGTATATAATATAAAGCCTATCCTAAATATCATTTCCACTTTTACAAGTAGAAACCAACATGTAATCTTCAGACTTAAGTGCACAAAAAAATGATTTAAACATTTTGCATTTAATTATGCTAAGTCACATTCTTCTATAATCCAGTCAGCAAATAATATTTCAACTCTAATACCATCTATAAGTCTAGTTGGCCTAGTATACCCTTCCTGAACAAAAATCCACATGCGATAGTTAAGTGATTGAAGAAAAGTAGACATATATGTTTTCCAAAAATTGAAAGGGATTTTGTCAAATAACGGAGGTCTAGTGATCGAATACCCTTTAGGTGTGTTTCAATTTTCAAAAGTAGCCATTATCATTTTCAAAAAGTAGTCTAAACTTATAGTTTTGAATCCTGGCTCTGATACCACTTGTAAAGTTCATATAGGTTGTTAAACCTATGCTAATGTCCCAAGGCTAACCAAGAGGGGGTGAATTAATAATTTTAAAAAAATCTATTATTAATTAAGGAAAATCTAAATTTTTTAAAATATTTTTGTAAAAATTATTTTTAACCATAAATACAAAATGAAGAAAAATAAAAATGCAAAAATAAAATGAACACACATATTTATAGTGGTTCAGTCCAATAAGACCTACGTCCACTTCCTAAAGACTCTCTCTTCATGATTTGCACTATTACTAAAAGTGACTCTCTTTTTTCCCCCACAACAAGGCAGAGAAGCCTTTAAAATTTTTCTCTTTTCCACCAATCCCCAGTGTGGCAGAGAACCATCATCCTTTCATACTCTCCAAGTGTCAGCAGAGAACCGACATCCTTTTACACCCTCCAAGTGTCGGCAGGGAACCATCATCCTTTCATACCCTCCAAGTGTCAGCAGAAAACTGGTATCCTTTCACACCTTCCAAATGTCAGCATAGAACTGACGTCCTTTCACACCCTCCAAGTGTCGGCAGAGAATCGACATCCTTTTACACCCTCTAAGTGTTGGGAGAGAATCATATCTTCTTCAAAGATCTTCTCTCGAGCAACTAGAAAGAAGAAATGAAGAGTAGTAACCAAAAACCAAAAGAGATTCTCACCTTTGAGATTCTAACCTTGTGATCCATTCACACTCCATATGTAAGAACTCTCTCTCAAACACTCTCCCACAAACACTCTTTCACTTCAACTTAAAAAATTATGAAGAACAACTCTTTTCATGTCAGTTTTAGTGGACTTTTCATATAAAAGACACCAAAAACCATCCAGAAAATTAAAAATTTTCATTTAAAGCGTGTACAATTGTATAGTACTATCATACTTCATACATACGAATAGTTTAAACATTGCTATGCACGAACCTGCAAAAAATATTTTCTTACATGCAAATCATCTAGTATGAACCATGTTTGTATTATATGAACTATAAGAAAATTTTTTTTATTCATCGGGATGAAAAGGTTCCCTATATTTCATACTCTGGACATCATTTATATGAACAAGGCATCATACACTATGATACATTCAGAAAAATTTGGCATTCATCAGGATGAGAAGAGACCATCAAATTCATACTCTGGACATTATCTGTACAAACAAGGTATTATACAGTACGATCTATTCAAAAAATTTTGGCATTCATCAGGATAAAAAGGGACCCGTCAAATTTATACTCTAGACATCGTCTGTATGAATAAGGTATCGTACAATATAATACATTCAAAAAAATTTGGCATTTATCGGGACAAAAAGGGGCTCTTTAAATTCATAATGTGGACATCATCTGTACGAACAAGGTATCGTACAGTATGAACGGTTAAGAAAAATATTTGAATTCGTCGGGATGAAAAGGGCCCCATCCAATTCATACTTTATACATTGTCTATACGAAGAACCCTTCGTACAGTATGATCAGCACTTAGAAAAATTTTCTTCATGTAGTTCGTTTAACTGCTCGTATGAGGAAATAATTGGACAAATCATCCCGTATGAAATAAATTTGTATAATATGATCAGTTTGAAAATTACAAATTTTAAACACCCCTAGTTGTGTGTGCACAGTTACTCAATTACAATCGCACTCTCTCAGACTCAATAAAATGAAAAATATAGATTCCATTTACAATGAACCTTAATCTGATCTGATTTAAAGTCTTTAACAATCTGAAGTATAATTTCTTTGAAATATTAGTATACACAAATAGCAAAAATAATATATCTAAAATATGTTAGGAGAATCAGTAAGTAAAAATAATAATATTTGGAATCATCAAAAATACACATGTTGAAAGAATCTCAACAATCAAAAAGCTAAATTGCAATAATCTTAACACTATAATGATGTTTGTTAGCTTGGAGAACATACACACACACAAGGGAAGCAAAATGATTTCAAATATTTTAATTTTTTTATACATCATACTATATAATATGGATCATATTATATGATCTGGTATTACAAAAATTAAATTACAATAATAAAAAATAATCTCACATGTTGAAAGAATCTCAACAATCAAAAAACTAAATTGCAATAATCTCAACACTATAATGATGTATGTTAGCTTGGAGACCATACACACACACACAAGGGAAACAAAATGATTTTAAATATTTTAATTTTTTTTATACATCATACTATACAATATGGAACATATTATATGATCTCGTATTACAAAAATTAATTAAAATACTTTATTTTTTTGGGAAAATATTTTTTAAATATAACTAATCGTATAGTATGATCTCCATATCATATTTGATGATCTGTTATAATTAGAAAGCCCACCGTCCATTAAATTAGGAAAAAATTTGAATTTGAAAGTTATTCTTATCATACTATATGAAATTGATCGTACTGTATGATGTTTAAAATATTACCTAATTTAATCCTGTGATTAATCAATTGAATTTGCTTAATTTTAATATTTTGATTGTATTGTATGAACTAAATCGTACTGTACAATCAATAAAGATGATTTTGGTCGTCCTATGTTTTGTTCTGTATGAACTACATTTCGATTGAACTATTTGTACAGTACTAATTGGCGATCCTACAGTATGAACAGGCAAATTGAACTGTTTGTGCAATACTAACAAGTAGGCAAATTGAACTGTTCCACATCAAGTTATAAAAAGAATTTTCTTTTTCTTAAATAATTTTTTAAATATCCAATTCACCCCATTTCTTGGCGCATGAAGTTCTTTTAGGCTTATCCTTACACCTAACCAAATATCTTATTCTTTCTCCATCCTTAGTAGAAATAATTTCATCACTCAAAATGATATAAATTTTATCCTCTATGGGTGAATTGGGTTATTTGGGTAGCAGAGGTAGGCTACTGTGCTCACTAGGTGGGTTCAAACAAGGCTCAGCAAATGAATTGGGTGGAATAAATTAGGTCCCTCATAGGCTACTTCCTCCATATTAAAGGAGGAACTTATGCTAAAATTTGAAGGAAGATCCACCACATAAGTATTTTCATTAAAATTATTCACCACACTAAAAGGTTCAGAACTCTTAGCATGTAGTTTTCTAATAGCCTCTTTTGGGAACCATTCCAGATGAATCTAAATCATCACATAATCACCTACTTCAAAAGTTTTAAATTGCTTCTTAATGCCAATCTGAAGTTTATAAGTTGCATTGCTTTAATTTATCCTAGTTAAAATATCTTTATGTAAATCATGCAAATGGGATCCAAATGATGAAGCAGACTCACTAACTCTAAACTAGGGCTTATGGGAATCAAATCTATAGGCTTTCTAGGTTAGAAACCATATACTATCTCAACTGAACTCACACTTGTAGTATGATTCACAAAATTGTTATAAGCAAACTCAATTATAACTTAGAATCCCAATCTTTCACATGCTCACCAACTAAGGTTCTAAGAAGATTTCTCAAGCTCCTATTAACTATCTCGATCTGACCATCTTTTAGCAGGTGAAAAGAAGTAGAGAACTAAAGTTTTGTGCCCATTTTTATCCATAAGGTTTTTCAAAATAGCTCGTGAACGTCACATCCCTATCATACATGATAGTTTTGAGTAAATTATGCAATCTAACAACCTCATTAAAATATAGTTTTTTCCATAACTGATGTTGCAACTCGAGCTTATGAGTTTATGTTTTTTATGATAACAAATATTATAGCTCACATCCTATTGTCTACTTATATTTGTAATATATTTTTATTTGTATGTGTACTAACTTTTCAGAAATACTATGCACCATCCAAAAAAGATTCAAGGTTCAAGATTGAGTAGAATAGTTTATGTTGTAACAATTTTTGTAATACTCATTGGTGTATTTTTTTTATGTCTTGTGTCAAGTTCTATAAGGGTGTATGCTTGCTTGGCGACCATCCACACACACACTCAGGGGGATTGAGATTGAGTCAAAACTAGAAGTTCAAGTTTTAAACTAATTGTACTTGAAGATTTATATCATTCAGGCTGATCAGCTTATTCAATTAATTATACTGTATGATTTTAATCATCCAGGATGATTCGTTATGAACTTGGAAAATAGCCACCAATGATAATTTAGGCAAGGATTTAAGATTTAAATTTTTTTAATCATCCCAGATGATCTAGATTATTCTGGATGATCAATACAAATCATATCTAAATTGATCATGTGATTAAGAGATTAATTACGGTTAAATTCTTCAATCAGATCATCCTGGATGATTTATATATCATACTGGATGATGTTTGCCGACATATTTGATTTTCCTAAATCGTTTGAGATAAAATACCATTATTTTTTTTCTAATCATCCTGGATGATCTGTACAAATTTGAACTGATCATCCAGGACTATCCTGATATCACTCGGGACTATCAGGTGAAATTTTGCACATTATACTAGATGATCCTACGATCGTCCAGGTTGATATTTGGCACTGAAATTGAGTTTTTAGGATTTTTTGAATCCCTCTTTTTAAGCGCAGCATATGAGACAATCCTGCGATTGTCCTAGATAATATTTGCCACCAATATTAATTTTTAGGGTTTCAAAGCCCTCTAATTAAGCTTTGTCAATGCACTTAATAAGTGTCTTTGGCAGCCATTGAAGATTCATTCTTCTAGAAAAAACTTGAAGAGAGAACATGAAAGGTAGAGAGGAAATGGTAGAGTTTGAGAGGAGAGAAGATCCTTAGAGGGGGTTTCAAGGGAGTGTAGAGGGGGTTTCACAATGTTGCTCCAATAAGCTTGCATCTTAGTACCATCGGATTCAAGGTTCATCTTAAGGAAAGTTTTGGGAAGAAGAACATCTCTTTGGTGTCAAAGGACCCAACTACTCCGTTGCACCAAAGAAGGTGGAAGTGATTTTATAAGGGCTTCTCCGCCTAGCTATGGAGACTAAAGGAGATTCAGTAAAGATTTAGTGCAATACTTGGAGGGTGCCTCCGAGGAGTGGACGTAGGTCAAGTTAAACCGAACCACTATAAATTTGGTGTGTTCTTTCTTTTATTATTTTTGTACTTTATTTTTATTTCCATTAACTAGTTAGACTAAATCTCTGATTAATCTTTTTATTATTAATTTATTTTATATTCGCTACAAGATATAAAAATATTTTTTTTTTAATTAAAGAATTTTTAAATAACCAATTCACCCCCTCTCTTGATAAGCCTCAAAACTAATTTATAAGGGCTTAACATCCCTAACGAACTTTCAAGTGGTATCAGAGCAGAATTATAAAATTAAATTTGAAAACTTTTTGAATTTTGATTAATACCTAATTTTTGTAATCATAATATTGTGAAAGGTTATTCAATCACCAAACAACCTTTATTTGAAAATATTACTTTTAATTTTTAAAAATTTTGCATATCAACTTTTTTGCAATTAATTGATTATCAAATGTAGCAAATGATTCTAACTAGTTATACTGTACCATCATGTGTTATAAATTGAATTAAAATTAATACTCCTTTTAATCAATAGAATAGGATAGAACAAATCAATGCTCAATTGAATGCTAAATTTTTAAACTATTTTTTATGCTTTAAATTTTGAAGATTATATGTCAGTATCTACGTGCATTACTGGCAAGTTTATTTGGGATAAATTATACACTATATACGAAGGCACTAGTGAAATCAAGCAATCCAAGTTAAATATTTTAATGCATGATTATGAACTATTTTGCATGAAAACTTATTAGACGATCTTAGACATATATAATAGGTTTATTCAAATTGTGACAGCATCATTACATATTTTAGTTAAAAAATTTTCAAACTTTGCAAAAGCTAATAAAATTTTACGTTGTCTACTTGATAAGTTTGATGCCAAAGTTGTTATTATTTATGAATCAAAAAAAAATTTGAATGAATATTCTATTAATAATAATATTGGCACACTCATTTTCTAAGAGATAAGTTTGAGTCAAAGATTTTTGGATAAAGGTGAAAAGATAGTGCTAAAAGCTAAAGACATGGAGAAAAGTGGCTTAGTTTGAGATGAAAGTGATGACTTAATAAGCAAATTGGAAAGCTCACTAAAGCACAAGAAAAAGTATCAATAAAAGTGAAACATAGATAAAAATGGTTAGAACGTTAAGATTTTTTCTAACATTATCTACTTTGGATGTAGGAAACCTGGACATATAAAAATCAAAGCCCTAATTTGAGAACCCTTCCTATAAAGGAAAAGGGTAAAGCAAAGAAAATTGTAAAAAGAAAAAATAATGAAAGCAAAGAATTTTCTAGGAAAACCTGGCATCTGAATCATCAAATCATGAGCAAGATGATATTTGAACCCTTATTTGTGTATGCATATTTTTGTTCATCATGTTTTTGTTTATTTTTTGTGTTTTTTTTTCATCTTAGTTTTTTTTTTTTTTTTGCCTAAAAATTTTAAATTAGTTTTTATATTTTTCTGTGAAGTTTTCTTTGATCAACATATACATATCACCTTTTTTGTTTCGTATATACTTTAGAAAATAAAACTCTTAAAAAGAAGATCATTTTTTTTAAATAAAAAATTTACCTCCTTTTTTTTTGAATTCTTAAGAAAGTTGTGGTTAACTTCTCAAAAATTAGTCGAAGAAAGAAAACACATGATTTTATCTCTCTATCTATTTTCTTAAAGAGATTATTTTACTTTTGATTCAAAATTTTCATCATATTATAAATTAGATTTTGAAACTAGACTTTTTCATCTCCCTGTGTTTTGTCTATCGCCTAGGGATCTTTTACAAGTTATTGAATCCACCTCATAATTTTCTAAATCAAGTAGTTCATTTTTGTCAATAGAATAGATTTGCTTTAGTTTTTAAAAATTATATAAAAAGGAAGCATATTTGTTGAAAAGAAAAAAGGTTAATGATGCCAAATTTAGAAAGATATATAAAGTGTATCAAAAATTAAAAGATGTACAATAAAACCAAATTTAGAAAGATATATAAAGTATATCAAAAATTAAAAGATGCGCAAAATGCATCAAACAACTGAGAAGAGGCATAAAATGAGCCCACAAAAAGTAAGCTTATCTTTCTTGTACTTATTAAATCTTAAGAAAACCCTTTTATCTATTAATATTTTTGATATTTGAGTTTGAAAATCATGATTATTGATTCACCAATTTTTATATTAATCTTTCATTAGATATATTTCATGAAATAAGTTTTTAAAAAAATTAGTGATTCTTTCTCTAAATTATTCCTTGATTTAGATAATTGATTAAAAATTTTTTGAGACTTTAAAAGAACTTGAGCTTGGATTAATAATTTCTGAATTTCTAATATTTCTGCGTTATGCGTTGTCAATACATTACTTACTAAGTTTTTGAATAAAATTAAGAGGTAACTTTCTCATTTTAAAAATATTTGATTATTTAAAAAAATCCTATTCACCATATTAGGGATCATTTTTATTTTTTAATCATTTTTTACTATTCTGATTTTCTGTGCTCCTCCCCTTTTTTGATAATGTCAAAGAGGGAGAATGTACTATTGTATTTGTATATATTTTAGTTTATCTTTTTTATTTATTTTTTATACTTTTTTAAAATAAAAAAAAAATTGTTTCCCCTATTTTTAAAATTTTTAACCTAGTGAGGGGAAGATTAGGAGAAAATATTTTTAATTTTATAAATTCAGACAGTAATATTTGACATCATCAAAAAGAGAGAGATTATTATAACTTGAGCTTATGAGTTTACATTTTTTATGATGACAAATACTGTGGCTCACATCCTATTATTTACTTATATTTGCAATATTTTTTTGTTTGTGTGTGTACTAAATTTTTAGAAATATCATACACCATCCAATAAAGATTTAAGGCTCAAGATTGAGTAGAATAGGTTATATTGTAACAATTTTTGCAATACTTATTTGTATATTTTTGATTTCTTAACTCAAGTCCTGTAAGGGTGTATGCTTGCTTGGTGGACATCCATACACACACTCAAAAGGAGTGAGATTGAGTCAAAATAAGAAGTTTAAGTTTTGAACTAATCGTACTAGATGATTTATATCATCCAAGGATTAGCTCATTGAACTGATCATACTGGACGATTTTGATCATCCAGAACGATTCATTATGATCTTGGAAAATAGCCACCAATGATAATTTAGGCAGGGATTAAAGATTAAAATTTTGTTGTAATTGTCCTAAATAATTAATACAAATCATGTCTAAATTAATTATGTGATTAGGGATTAATTATGATTAAATTCTTCAATCAGATCATCCTAAACGATCTGTATATCATTACAGACGATGTTTGCTGACATACTTAATTTTCCTAAATCGATCGAGATGAAATACAATAATTTTTTTTTAATCGTCCAGGATGATCCATAATATCATCCTGAATAATCTGTACAAATTTGAACTGATCATCCATGACTATCCTGATATCGTTCGGGACTATCAGGTCAAATTCTATACATCATATTAGATGATCCTGTGAACGTTCAGGATGATATTTGGCATCATAATTAAGTTTTTAAGGTTTTTTTAAGTTCTCTTTTAAGCACATCATATAAGATGATCCTGCGATCGTCCTAGATGATATATGCCACCAAGATTAATTTTAAAGGTTTTTCAAAGCTCTCTATTTAAGCTTTGTCAAGACACTTGATAAGTTCTTTGGCAGCCATTGAAGCTTTGTTATTTTGGAGAGAACTTGAAAAGGGAGAGAGGAAAGGGTGAAGTTTGAGAGAGGGAGAAGGACCTTGGATGGGGTTTCAAGGGAGTGTGAAGGGGGTTTCACATAGTTGCTCATGCAATCTTGCACCTTAGTACCATCAGATTCAAGATTCATTTTAAGAAAAGTTTTGGGAAGAAGAAGATCTCTTTGGTGTCAAATGACCCAGCTACTCCGTCGCACGGGGGAAGGTGGAAATGATTTTGTAAGGGCTTCTCCGCCTAGCTATGGGGGCTAAAGGAGAGTCACTAAAGATTTAGTGCAATACTCAAAGGGTGCTTTCGAGGAGTGGACGTAGGTCAGGTAGGACCGAACCACTATAAATATGGTGTGTTCTTTTCTTTATTAATTTCATACTTTATTTTTATTAACATTAAATCATTGGGTGAAATCTCTAATTAATCTTTTCATTATTGATTTATTTTGTTTCTACTATAAGATATAAAAAGATTTTTTTTTTGTTGAAGAAGTTATAAATATCCAATTCATCCCCCCTCTTGGTTAACCTCGGGACTAGTTCATAAGGGCTTAATATCTCTGACGAACATTCAAGCGGTATCAGAGCGGGATTTATAAAATTAAGTTTGAAAACTTTTTAAATTTTGATCAATACCTAATTTTAATAATCATAATATTACGGAAGGTTATTGAATCACCAAATCACCTTTATTTGAAAATATTACTTTTAATTTTTTGAAAATTTGTATGTCTACTTTTGTGCAATCAATTGATTACTGAATGTGACAAATGATTCTAATTGGTTATAATGTACCGTCACGTGTTATAGATGGAATTAAAACTAATATTCCTTTTAATCAATGGAATAGGATAGAATAAATCAATGCTCAATTGAATGCTAAACCTTTAAACTATTTTTTCTATGTTTTAAATTCTGAATATTATATGTTAGTATTCATGTGCACTGTTGGCAAGGAAATTTGGGATAAATTACACACTATATATAAAGGCACTAGTAAAATCAACCAATTCAGGTTGCATATTTTAATGCATGAATATGAACTATTTTGCATGAAATCTTATGAGACAATCTTAGACATGTATAATATATTTATTTAAATTATTATATCATTACATATTTAGGTAAAGAATTTTTAAATTTTAAAAAAGTCAATAAAATTTTATGTTGTCTACTAAATAAGTTTGATGACAAAGTTATTATTATTTATGAATTGAAAATTTTGAATGAATATTCTATTGATAATTTGATTGGCTCACTAATTGCCTACGAGAAAAGTTTGGGTCAAAGACTTTTGGATGCAGGTGAAATGATAGTACTAAAAACTGAAGACATGTAGAAAAGTGGCTTAGTTTGTAAGGAAAGTGATGACTTAACAAGCAAATTGGAAAGCCCAATAAAGCATAAGCAAAAGCATCAACACAAGTGGAACAGAGGTCAAAATGGTAAGAATGTTAAGATTTCTTCTAACATTATTTATTTTGGATGTAGAAAACTTGGACATATAAAAAATCAGTGCTCTAATTTGAAAACTCTTCTAGCTAAAGAAAAGGCTATAAAGCAAAGAAAATTGTAAAAAGGAAAAATAATAAAAAGCAAAAAATCTTCTAGGCAGACCTAGCTTATGAATCATCAGACCATGAGCAAGATGATGTTTAAACCTTTATTTGTGTGTTTATTTATTTGTATATGCATGTTTTTTATTCGTTGTATTTTTTTTATTTTCTGTCTTTTTTTTTTTTTGCTTTTTTTTTCTTAGTTTTTTTTATTGCATTAAAATTTTAAATTAGTTTTTATAATTTTTTTATGAAGTTTTCTCTAATCAACATACACATATCACCTTTTTTATTTCGTATACACTTTAGAAAATGAAACCTTTAAAAAAATCATTTTTTCTAAAAAAAAATTATCTCCTATTTTTTCTTGAATTCTTATGTAAGTTATAGTTGACATTTTTAAAAATAGTCGAAGGAAGAAAACTCGTAATTTTGTCTCTCTAACTCTTTTTTTAAAGAGATTATATTAATTTTGATTCAAAATATTCATCATATTATAAATTGGATTTTAAAATTGGATTTTTTTATCTCCATACATTTTGTCTATCGCATAGGGATCTTTTGCAAGTTGTTGAATCCACCTCATAAAGTAGCTAGTTTTTGTCAATGGAATGTGAAGGTTCTCAGATGGCACTAGAAAGTGCTCTGAAAATACTTGAAAGTTTGTTAGGGATGTTAAGTCCTATAGAACTGGCCCATGCTAACCAAGAGGGGGAGTGAATTGGTAATAAAATTCTTTACATAAAGAAATAAAATCACAAACCAAATCACCACAAATAAAGTGCAAAAATTAAATAAATACGGAAGCGATAATAAGAAAAGAACACACCAGATTTATAGTGGTTCGGTCAAACCTTGACCTACGTCAACTCCTTGGAGGCACCCTCCAAGTATTGCACTAAAATAAGTGTCTCTCCTTTAGCCCCCACAGCTAGGCGAAGAAGCCCTTACAAAATCACTTCCACCTTCCCCGGTGCGGCGGAGTCGCCGGGTCCTTTGACACCAAAGGGATCTTCTTCTTTGGTGAACTTACCTCAAGACAAGCCTTGAAATCTGATGGTACTAAGGTGCAAGTTCGCCGGAGCAACCGTGTAGAACCCCCTCCACACTCCCTTGAGTTCCTCCCCCTCACAAGATCTTCTCCCTCTCAAACTCCACCCTTTCCTCTCTCCCTTTCAAGCTCTCTCTTCAAGTCTCCCCCATAAGAACGAAGCTCCAATGGTTGCCAAAGACACTTACAAAGTGTCATGCCAAGCTTAAATAGAAGCTCTCAAAACGAGCTCAATAATGCAAGTTGCCGACATTATCGTCCAAAACGATATGTATATCGTCTTGGCCGATCAGTACAAATTCAGCTCATCAGCCCGGGACGATTTGGGACGATCATAAGAAAATTGGTTACATCGTCCTGGCCGATATCACGATCATCCAGGCTGATTAGTTTAAAACTGATTTCAATCATCCTGATCATCGCCCTGAATTCGAGATGTCCGATGTAGATCGTCCTGGCCGATCAGGAGATCGTCCCAGAC
>NW_021318917.1:72043-91622 GCF_001605985.2 Dendrobium catenatum
AAAAAAAAGTGACCATTAGAATAGATTCTCAGGATAAATGTGATTTAAACATATAAATAGGGATAATTATGGAATTGGACCAAATCATGCTTCTAAAAAAACCATTTGACCATTGGGGTTCAAGTTGATGATATGAAGGAAGGGGAAATAGAGTCTTGTGATACCTTCTCTCTAAAATGCTATGAAGGGTAAAATTAATATCTTTATGTCATCTCCTAATGTTAATGCTAAAAATTTTGACGAAGTAGTTTCCAAAAAGAAAGGTAAGAGCAATAAGAATCGGACTGGCTTCAACCCTAGCGTCACTCGAGCTTCTAATTCATTTATTAATGGTTAAATCTCTTGTGTGGAATATTAGTGGTGTGGGGGATTCTTTTTCCAAAGATAGAGTTAAGAATCTACATAGGATTTATGATATTCATCTTCTGCTTTTAATTTAGCCTTTAATTTCTAATGATAAATTGGATTTTGTTCTTAAAAAGCTTAGTTTTGATTTGCTTTTTATTAATTGTACTAATAAAATATGGATTTTAAAGAAGCTTTTTATTTTTTAGATATTATTATGGATTTGCCCCAAACAGTTCATACTAATATTAACTTTCTTCAATTCTCTTGCTTTGCATCTTTTGTTTAAGCCTTTTGGTCTAAATCTGGCAAAAATACTTTATGGAAACTAATTTTACTTCTATTATTAAGGCCCCTTGGTTAGTTGGTAGGGATTTAATATTGTTACTAATTATTTTAAAAGACCCGGGTAATCCCCCTAATTTTCAAGCAATGGAGGATTTTAATGACATGATTTTGAATTGTAATTTACATGACATTGGTTTTTCTAGAAATGTTTTTACTTGGAGTAAGGGCACTATATGGAAAATATTGGATCGTATTCTTTTTATTGATTACTTGATTTCTTCTTATCAAATGACTCATATTGATCATTTAACAAGAACTTCATCTGACCATTTTTCATTATTGCTTGGTATTTCTATGAAACGTAGAAATATTTATTAACCTTTAGATTTCAAAATATGTTACTCCTTGATGACACTTTTTTCAATGTTATTCAAAGTTACTGGCTAGCCACCTTTTCCGTTTGACAATGATTGGGGTATGACTAGATTGTGGTTTAAACTTAAGAGACTTAAATAAAAATTATCTTAGTGGATAAATATATATTTAAAAATATCTTTTCTATTATTTTGCATGCTGAAAAGAATATGGATAATGCTAATATTATTTATATGCATGATCCTTCCATTAAGAATTTGTCTGCTCTCAATGATCCTAGGACTTCTCTTTTCAAACTTCAGGAAAAAGAATATGCCTTTGAAGATAGAAGGCCTCTTCTAAATTTCATATGGAGGGTGATTAAAATACCTTATTTTTTCATAACATTGCTAACCAAAAAAAGTTATTAGTCATATCACTAAAATCAATTCTCCCATTAGGTTTGTCATTGACAATCTTAATTTGTTCTTTGCTTCTAGTATTGGGTATTTTAGAACTACATTCAATAAAACCTTTTCTCCTAATTTGAACATGAACTTCTCTTTTATATCTGCTGTTATTATTAACGAGGAAAATTTGCTTATAATTAAGGCTCCTTGTGATAAGGAAATTTGGGAAACCATTAAAGGTATGAACTCTAATTTGGCGGTTGGCCCTAAAATGTTCACCACTAAATTTTTATAGAATTCATGGATATGGATCTCTTTTTGGGTAACCCTTACCCTAAATTTTCACTTATTCTTCAATTGCCTTAACTCCTAAGAAAAGTGCCATTAAATTTTGGCATAATTTTTTTCGCATCAGTTTATATTCCTATTCCAATAAACTCATTACTAAAAGCCTTATGGGAAGGTTAGCTTTACTCTCACCTAAATTTATTTCTCTAAAGCAAATGGGTTTTGTTAAAGGTAGGCATTTTTTATAATATTATGCTTGCCCAAGAATTAGTTCATGATTTGCATGCTAATGTTGTTAGGGGACATATTATTTTTAAAGCTAATATTACCAAAGCGTATCACAATTTAAATTGAGAGTTTCTATATTCTATCTTAAAGCATTTTGGATTTAATATGCAATTCACTAATCTGATCAAGAATAGTATTGAGATTTATTATTTTTTATTATTATCAATGGTAAGTCTCATGGCTTTTATAAATATTCTCATGGGCTGAGGCAGGGAGACCTTCAATCTCCTTCTCTCTTCATCATTATTATGGAATATTTATCCAGATGTCTGAATGATCTTTTAGATCTCATCTAAATTTGTAGTTTAGAGCTGTTAGTGGTTTTTCTATTACCCACTTAAGCTTTGTTAATGATTTTATTATTTTTACTAATGGCTATATTAAAATGCTTTACATTTTTTTTAAATTTCTCAACATATTTTAGCTTGCTAGTGGTTTAATTTTTAACCCTATGAAGAGTTTTTTCATTCCAGCTAAATCTATATCCAAAAGAAGGATTATTGGTATTGAAAACAAATTTTGTTTTGCCCATATAAATTTATCGATACAATACTTGGGTACTCCTCTTTACAAGGGTAAGAAATGCTCTCACTTATTTGATGAAATTTTCACTCCTATTCACAAGAAACTCTCTCCTTAAGGTTTCAATTTTTTTATCTTTTGGTGGTAAACTTGTTATTATTAAATGTTTCTTATGCTTTATTCCTATTTTTCTATTTTATACTTTATTTCCTACTTTAAATGTTTGTCATAGGATGGAGAGACTATTTAATAAATTTTTTTGGGTTGTTAAAGATGGTGAGCATACTATTCTATGGGGATATTGAAAAAATTGTTTTAATTCTGTAGAAGATGGTAAATTAGGCTTTAAAGACTTAGCAGATATGTCTCAAGCTTTTTCCCCAAACTCTGGTTTGCCTTTAGATCCAAGAAAAGCTTGTGGGACATTTTTTTGGTTTCTAAGTACTATATAGGGAAACACCCTCTTAATTGTTCCTTTAAATAAGGATATTTGTTTAATGGAAAATATTATGTTCCATTAACTGGGAGGCTGAAGAATTTATCCAATGGGATATCGGAGTTGGTAATATATTTTTTTGGCAAGACAAATGGATGGGGAATTTCTCTATTGATAATCTTTTAGACACTCACTCCACTTCTGCCTATAAAGTCAAGGATTTCATTAATAATGGGAGTTGGAATATTGATTTGTTTGTTAATTATTTGTTAGATTTTATTACCAATATTTCATTCATTTGGATATTTAGGATTGCATTTTTTTTTAATCTTTCTAATGATAATATGTTTGATATTAAGCAGATTTTGAATTCTATTAGGCAAAATCAAGCTAAATGTTTACTTTGGCTATCTAGCATGGCAACATTCCTTCCTTTTGTTATGTTCTTTTGTGGAGGATTCTGCATAATTATTCACCTTTGGATTCTATTTTTTTGAGAAAAAATTTTTATATAGTCTCTAAATTCCAATGTTGTTATCATATAGAAAACCTTAGTCATATTTTTATTCAAGGCCCTATTACTATAAATGTTTGATTAAATTTTGACAACAAGTTTAATATGCAATCTTCTACTAATTATATTTCTTTCTCTAATATGCTTAATGAATGGTTCACTCCTACTAAAGGTCATATTAGGAACATTTCACATGTGTAAAGTCTGTATAGGTTATTAGACCTAATGGAATTATCTCAAGGCAAACCAAGAAAGGGGTGAATTGGTAATTAAAAAAACTCTTGTAAAGTTTTTAGAAATCTGGTTTATATTTTTAACATAAAAGAATTTTCAACCATAAAATGTTAAAGTGCATAAATAAAAATCAAGAAATATAAAAGAACGCAGTAAATTATAGTGGTTTTGTCCAATAAGACCTACGTTCACTCCCTGAAGACTCCCTCTTCAGGTATTACACTATTACAAAAATGACTCTCCTTTTGCCCCATAGCAAGGTGGAAAAGCCTTTATAATTTTCCTCTCTTCCACCAATCCACGATGCGGCAAAGAACCATCATCCTTTTATACCCTCCAAGTGTCGGCAGAGTACTGTCATCCTTTCTAACCCTCCAAATTTTAGTAGAGAATCAGCATCCTTTCACACCATCCTGGTGTTGGCATGGAATTGGCATCCTTTTACACCCTCCTAGTGTCAGCAAAGAACTAGCATCCTTTCTCACCCTCTCGGTGAAGGTAGAGAACCCGTGACCTATGTTGAAGAACTTCACTTAAGAGCCTCCAGAGGAGATGGGCAGAAACTTGAAGGAGTCAAAGAGATCCTTTCTCTAGGCAGCCTTGTGAATCACTCACAACTACCCCTCACTTGATCTCTTACACTTCACTCTCACAATCTCTTCCAAACACTCACACTCAATGGCCACTCTCAAGAGAAATTCACAACAAAGGTGTTTAGTAACAATTTTTAGGACTTTATATAGAAAAGACATGAAAAACCATCAAAAAATAAAAAATTACAAGAATAACTATCCTATGATCGTAATGTACGATCGCATATCATCCCGTATGAATGAATAGTATCCCATACGAATTGATCATATGAATGAATAGTGTCCCCATACAAATCATTCATACAAATGCATAGTGTAATGTATGAATGCAATGTCCCATACGAACACAGTGTCCCATATGAATGCATAGTGTCTCATACAAATAGTTCAAATTTGTCTGTATGAACCAACATCGTACTGTACAAACAGTTTAAAATTTGAACAAGTTTAGTTGGTACGATTATGTACTAACCCATTTCTTACTCTGGTCATCGTCTATATGAATCATACATCATACATTACAAACTAGTTAAATCAAATAATGTTTCATTTGGTACGAACATGGATGATCCCATTTCATACTTTGGACATCATCTATATGAAAGTAATTTCATACAATATGAATAATACAAAGAAAATTTCTAATGCATGATTCGATTAACTACTTTCTAGATTAACACTCAGATCAAATCATCTCATATGATCACAAAATTGTACATTATGAGTAGTTTAAAAAATACTAGTTGTTACACTCCCCCAGTGTGTGTGTGCATAGTTACTCAATTACAATCACACTCTCTCAAACTCAAGAATAATAAAAAAAATACAAACTTTATTACAAAAAATCCTAATCTAATCTGTCTTGAAGTCTTCGGCAGTCTAGAGTATGATTTCTTTAAAATGTTAGTATACACACAAAATAAAGATATAATGAAAATACTATGAAACATAAAGATGTGAGTCATAATATTAATTATCATCAAAAATATAAACTCGTGAGCAATGAGTCGCAACAACATGTCATCATTTGTTAATTTTTATGGAGAAGTAGGAATGAGTCTAAGCATGAGGAAATTAGGATGAATGCTTTAGTATAATTTCTAAAGCAAAAGATAAAATTTTACAATTGTTTGTGGCCAAATTACTGAATGGGGACTCTTTTAAAGGTTTTGATCATGTTGCCTCTGAGGTTGGTTTAACTTTTCAATCTTCTTCCCATATTATTAAAGACAGAATTATTAGATGGATGAAGCCTCTAATGGGTTATTTTTAGCTTAATACTGATGGATCTATGAACAACTTGAATGTTAGTTATGGTGGCATTATTAGAGACTTTAATGGTCAAGTTATTGTTTCCTTTTGTGAGACTTAGTAATGCTAACATTGTTATTAAATTGAGATTTAGGCTATTTTTTATGGTTTGCAATTGTGCATTTCTTTAGGTATCTCTAATGTTTGGATTAAAGTGGATGTTATGCTTTCGATTCATTATATTTATAGAAATTTTGTTACCAATCCTGCTAATATTTATATTTTAAGAGATATTAAGTATTGGCTTTCCTTCATATCTTTTCTATTTCTCTCATTTTGCCAGAAGGTAATGCTCTGGATGATATCTTATCAAAAAATGGGTGTAATTTGAATGGCTTCACTAAAATTACTGAACGTTGTTTACCTAGAAATCTTCAAAGGCAATTGTGGTCTCACTTATATTCATTTAAACTAGCTTATCCTTTTTCTTTGGATTGTTCTTGTTGTTTTGCTTGTTTGGATGTTTGTGTCCTTCGGTTGGTTTTTAGGCTTTTGGCCTAGTCATTCTTATTTTATCCTTTATTGTGGGTGATTTTAGTGGAAGCTGTTTATTCTTTAGTTTTGTGTTTTCTTGCTTATTATGGCTATTATTTAGGCTATTCTATTTATTGACAAGGGTTTATGTCATTTGGACCAGGTGGGTTATTTAATAATAGTCGAGTAGTTTGGATTTCATATTGGTGTCAAGTTATGTATTTTGGCTGGTCTTAGCTTTTTGGGTTCTAGCAATGACTGTAATCTTCTGGATATTAAACTTTGGTATGTTTGTGGCTCATCTACACATCTCCAGTTCTGAGAGTGCTGTGTGGTTGGCTTGTTGGGTTGAAGGTTATTGATCAGGATGGTTTTGATTTAAGTTGGATTGTTATTTCGTATTCCTAGTTCAATTTGTATTCTCAAGATTTGTCCATTTTCTTCTAAGGAAATTCTATTTTGATAATCATCCTAATGATTTTCTTACTAGTGGGGTTTTGGTTGGTTTAATTTAGGGTTCCCTTCTGATTTCCTGGATCTTTGGGTTTGATTGTGATCATTCTAGCTTTATTTCTTTAACCATTGGCTATTTATTATACTTGTATTGGAGTTGGTTTAGATTTGAGCAGCAAGTGTTCATTAATAGTTAACATTATCCAGATACTGATCATTTGAGCAAATTTTCTTTTTACTTTGAGACTCTTTATGGTTTGATCAATACTTTATGTGGGGTCTTTATTTGTTCCTTGTCCTTTGTTACTACTTAACTCATAATTTTTGGAGGTGGCTTTTCTCTTATCATTTTAATTTTGTTTCAAGTAAATGTCATTCTTTATGTTTGCATTATGAATGGTTTTTATGGGGCTGTTGTCTTTGTGATTTAGCTGGGTACATGCTTCTTTTCTATAGCCCGATCCATTCTTTTCTTTGGAATTATTATCATTCTTTGAGGGTTACTGCTCCCTGTGTCATGAGGATAGATTTGTTCATTTCTATGCTGCTCGACTCCATATTAAACTTCATTGTCCATTTTCTATTTGGTGTTGGTTTTGCTGTTTGGATTTGAATACTTTCAATGTTATTGATTTAATAAAAAGCTTTAAGTGTTAAAAGATTATTGGGGCCATTATTCATTCTAGCCTCTTTGATACTATTATTTCTACCTCATATTCTACTATAAACTCTTATAATTTAATGATTATTTATCCTATAGTTGCTTGTTCTATTCATCTTTGGTGTAGACTATTTCTTTTGCAGGTACTCCTATTGAATGTTATTGATTACATATTATCATTTTTTTGAAAGAAAGATGTTGGTGAATGTATATAATTTATTCTTTTTTTTTTTGTATTGGCTACTGGCCGCCCTAGAATGTACCTAGGATTTTTTTTTAAAATTTAATTAGTGGGGACCTGTAACTCACAGGTTTTCTTTTACTTTATTTTGTGGCTCTTCTGAGCATCAGAGAGCTGGAGATCCCCCTTAAGGAACTTATAATTTTATATTCTCTCAACGCGTAGGCCCCTGCTTATGTCCACCCCACCCCCTAAAAAAAAAAGGAGGATCTTAAGGTAATAATGCCAATGTTGTTATCATATTGAAAACCTCAAATTTGTTTTTATTCAAGGTCCTATTGCTATCCAAGTATAGTTATACTTTGACAACTTGTTTAATATTAATTTTTCTACCAATTATAATTTTGTTTTTGATCTTTTAATAGATTGGTTTATTCCTACTCAAGGCCATATATGAAATGTTTTTCCTGTCATTTTATGTTGGTTTCTTTGGAGGAGTAGGAATGAGTCTGAACATGATAATATTAAGATGAATGCTATGAGTATTATTTCTAAAGTTAAAGATACAATCATGCATCTTTTTGTGGCTAATTTAATTAAAGTTAATTCTTTCATGGGAATTTATCATAATATTGTTAATTTTGGTTTGTCTTTCAAAGTTTTCCCACTGTTAACAAAGATAGAATTATCACATTGCTTAAGCCCGGTCATGGTTTCTTTAATCTTAACACTGACGACTCTCTTAATAATCTTAACGCTGGAACCTTGTGAATTCCCCTCATAAGCTTCCCC
This sequence comes from Dendrobium catenatum, assembly GCF_001605985.2. Taxonomy (NCBI): domain Eukaryota; kingdom Viridiplantae; phylum Streptophyta; class Magnoliopsida; order Asparagales; family Orchidaceae; genus Dendrobium; species Dendrobium catenatum. Next base: position 80,188 of record NW_021318917.1, read on the forward strand.
TCACAAAATCCTCTCTCTCTCCTCTAGGCTTTCTAAGGTCAAGACAGTAGCAAAAGATCTCCTCTAAGGTAGTTTGGGACGATTAGAGTAATTTTAGTCACATCGTCCAGGCTGATTAGTTCAAATCCGAGCCAAATCATCCTACACATCTCCCTAAATTGAAGTAGGCTGATGTTAACCATCCACACCATTATCCCGGCCGATCCTACAATCGGCCCGACCGATGTGATCGTACAATCAGCCTTAATTGCTTTCCTTAATTAAAAGATAAATTTAGGCATAATTGTTCTGCATCGTCTAGGATAATAGGATATCATCCTGACCGATGTCCTAAAATAAAGAATACCTAAATAGAACATGGTGGCTGATTCTTTCTGATTTGGGCCTATCTTCTAGGCCGATCGGCTTAATGATGGCTACCTTAACCATGATGCCTTGATTAAGGTTTTTGTTTTTGAATCGATCTTCCAGGCGAATATAAACATCATCCCAGCCGATGTGAGAAAAATTAAATAACTCTAAATTCAGATAGAAAAAAATCACTCAAGTGTGTTTGTGTAGGGTTACTTAACATCAGACATCTCAAAGATTAAAATTAACTCAATAAAGGGAAAAAGTATATTACAAACTGACTCAGACCTAGTCTAGTCAATCTCGAGCTGGTTCTAATTACCCTCTGATCTTATGGTCCTAAAATATCAGTAGGCAAGGCAGTCGAAGAAAAAATAGGAGTGTTTGCTATCATCAAACTCATAATCCATGAAAATAGATTCGCAATAATAAGGATTGAGTTTATTTCTTCCAAACTATTTTTGAGTATGTCAAAAAACCAAATGTCACAAATAGGAGTTTATTAATCAGGATTATGATTGTTTTATATATAATCATCTTTATGATTAATTTTAAATTCTTTAGAGTTAAAAAAAAAATTATTAGAGAATTCAAAATTTATTTGATCCAATTTTATATAATCATATTATGTAAAGTACCTCCATCCTTAATATCTCCATATCGAATAATCCAGATAAGATTATTTCATTCTTAATATTAATGGACCATACTAATAATATTTAATTATAGATTCCAACTATAATTAATAATTATGAACTTGTTATGATTATTATACATAACTCAATCCTTTTGTATATAATTACATATTGAATTATGGTTATTTAAATAATCATGGAATAAAAATATTATATCAAATAATAATATTGAAACATGCTAAACTAGTTTTTAAATATTTATTTTCATAGAAAGTATATTACAATAATATTTCTTTAGGGCACATTCCCTAACAGTGCTTTCATATGGAAAATTAGGGGAGTGGGTGATTATGACTCTTGTAATAGAGTTAAGAATTTTTGTAGGATTTATAAGGTTGTTGTTTATGTTCTTATGTATCCTTTTCTTAGTTTGGCTAACCTTAGCTCTATTAGTAGTTGTCTGGGTTTTAGTAATTGCTTTGGTAATTGCTCAAATAAGAATTGGATTTTCTAGAACGATCTTCTTACCATTAATATTATTCATGAACTTTATCAGGTTACTCATACTCAAATATGCTCTTTTCAATTTAATTGTTATAGTTCCTTTTTTGTTGTTGTTGTTGTTGTAGTAGTTCCTTTGTTTATGTCGCAAGTTCTCAGTTTGCTAGAGTTACCCTTTAGAATCAACTTATTAATGTTGATCCTATTATTTTTGTTCCTTGGATGGTTGGTGGAGATTTTAATACCATCTCTAATGCTACTGAGAGGATTGGGGGCAAGTATCTTAAGCGTAAAACTATGAAAGATTTTTATAATATGATCATAGATTGGAATTTACATGATATTGGATTTTTTTGGTAGTGCCTTTACTTGGAATAGGACCAATATGTGCAAAGACTTGATCATATCCTTTTTAATGATAAATAGATTTTAGAATTTTGTTTGACCCATGTAAACATTTAAGTCATGCTCTTTCTAATCATGCTCTCCTTCTTTTGAGTATAAACATTTATAAAGCTTATGGCCCCTCATCTTTTAGATTTTATAATATATAGCTATTATATGATTCCTTTTATAACATTGTTGTTGATAATAGGCAGTGCCCCTTATGTCCTGATGTTAACGTTAGGGGTATGATTAGATTGTGGTTCAAGTTAAAAAGGCTCAAGCAAAAGCTCAGATGGTGGAATAAAGTGGTTTTCAAAATTTTATTTTCCAACTTTTTTTTTTTATGATGGGAACTGTCTGCTACCACACCCAACTTTATCGAGCGTGCTTTACGATCCATAAATCCCGGTAGACCTAATGGGCCACGCAGTCCATAAATCCATAGCCGGTGCTTTGGAGCCCCCACTTAAGGGCCAACTGCTGCTCGAGGGAATTGAACTCAGGATGGGGGTGTTCCCAACTGAGCACGCCCACCAACCGAGATAAGCATTGCTGGGTATTTTCTAACATTTTAGAAGTAGAAAGGGATGTTCAAACTATGGAAAATAATTATTTTCTTAACCCTTATATCATTAATTTGGAGTTGTTGAATGAGGCTAAGGTGAAACTTATCCATGGTCATGACATGGAAGAAGCTAACTAAGGTAAAAAGCTATTTCCAAAATTTTTAGTTGAAGGGCATAAAAATACCAAAATTTTCCATGTTATTGCTAATAAAAAATGGGTCACTAATCATATTCATAAAATTTGTGATTAGTTAGAGAGAGAAGCTCCAGGTTTTTAGAGAGAAAGTTTGAGTTTTTTTTAATTTTATTTATGATCCTCTATTCCTAGTTTGATTGGATGGTGGTGGAGGGTCACCGGTCATCGGCAGATGATGAACAAAATACCTCAATTCCTTTCTCTGTGTGGCATCCTAATGATTCAATTCATGTCGGATCCAAAAGCAGAGTCATTTCATTTCGAGAAGGGTTGATTAATCAGTATCCTCTAGTCATCAATGAAGGATGCGTAACTCCAATGCATGGGAATATCTTGGTGATGGATGAAGGAAAGAGATTATTAGATAATATTGAGAATAAGGATTTGAATGTTCATTCTCCCCGGAAAAAGGATTTGCGATCTGCTATTGACTTGGAAGCTTCTTCATCCATCAGTTTTAAATTATAGGTTAACATATTTGCTAACCTAATTGTTGCTGAAAGTAATGCGAATAATTAGGATTCAATGAATCTAAATTTGAATTCGAATAAGATAACTCAAGATAAAGAATTGAGATCATATGAAGAAAGGCCTATGGAAGAAGGTTTGAATGTTCTTCTAACTCCCGAAAGCAACATGTTTGGATTAGTTAATGATTAGGTTGAAACCAAGCATATTAAAGTGAACAACAGAGATCAAGATTCTAAAGATGAGGTAGAATCAAATCTGGTAAACCTGAATATGGATAAGGTATGTGAGAATGGTAAACTACTTCAGAAATCTCTTGTAGTAAAAGTATTTGGGAGAGGTGATCCTTTTTCTCTTTGAAATATTGAGTTAAGGAGGCAATGGAATAGATTTGGGAAATTTCACCTCCACTCTTTGGGTCTTGATTGGATTTTGTGTTCAATTCAATCTTCTCAATTATGGTAGAAGTGCTGAGTGGAGGTCTTGGTTTGTGGGAGGACATATAATAGGGTTGGATAAGTGGACACCTCAATTTTCTCCAACCTCATTAAAAGGGTTATCTTCTCCAATTTGGATTTGTTTGCTGTTACAAATTTATTTTCATGGCTTATGTTTTGATGATTGACAAACACTATTTTTCTTGGACTCGTAGAAGTGCTGAGTGGAGGTCTTGGTTTGTGGGAGGACATATAATAGGGTTGGATAAGTGGACACCTCAATTTTCTCCAACCTCATTAAAAGGGTTATCTTCTCCAATTTGGATTTGTTTGCTGTTACAAATTTATTTTCATGGCTTATGTTTTGATGATTGACAAACACTATTTTTCTTGGACTCCTTGTTGCTTCTGGCTTTTCAGGAATTGAAGACCGGACGAAAAGACGAAGCCAGTTCAAGATTGCATAGGATTAGGGTTGAGTCAGTCTGTACTTTTGTTTTTCACTTCTTGAGTCTTTTTGTAATTCTTTACCATAAATAGTTCATCAGATATTATGAACAAATGCTCGTTCTTTAACTGGAATGAGTACAAAATTCAATTAATTTGTTCTATAATCTGAATTTGAATTTCCATATCATATCCTTCAACATTAGCATACATAAAGCAAGCAAAATTACTTGCTTAACTTGAACAGGAGTGTTTAATATTTCTCCATTTTTATAATATAATTTCCAATCTCAAGACCAATGAGGTGAACTTACACTTATTATAAAGTTTTTCTATGAACGCGTGAGAGGCGTCAACAATTTTGTTCCAAAACTGAATGGCTGAGCTATAGATTTCTGATTTTGGCTTTTCTTCACATTTTTAAAAAACATTCACACATGCGCTAGAAGTAGCAATACAAACTAGAACATATGAATCATAACAATAACAGTATTCTTCTAATATACCAAAAAAGCTTTCTTCAACATTATTGAGATTCCTTCTGAGTATATAATTGACATTCTGTATCAGAGCTTCAAGGCACCAGTATCACTTAATGGCTATTTACCAATGTTGAACATAAAGGATCGAGATATTTTCATCATACTCAATTATTGGGAAAAAATTTACACATATAAACTCATCAACTCAATGAGATAGTATTAGAGTCAATAGATTGATTCAAAACCACAATGATACGTATAGCAAATGTCTCTTCTTCCGCAATTAAATTTTTCCAATCCAAGACTTGGAATCCTATTTTGAAATAATTTTGTAACATCATTATCATCCAACAATGATAAAAGGAAAATGCAGGCAAACTTCAGATACATTGAAAGTTTCGTTAGGCGATAGTTTGAAGCCTATAGATTGGCCCAAGCTAACCAAAGGGGGAGGGGGGGGGGTGGAATTAGGAATATTTACAAATTTTTTTACAAGAATAAAAAATCGCATTAAAAAAAATAAACACAAAAAATAAAATGCGGAATTAAAAGTGGCGGAGCAGAAATAGAAACAGAATTTATAGTGGTTTGGTCAACTCGACATAAGTACTACCCGGAAGGCGCCTCGAGTATTGCACTACAACGTGACTCTCTTATAGCCCCACAACGCTAGGCGGGAGAAGCTTTACAAGAACCTCCTTTTTTGCCACACGAAAAGGAAGAGAACCTGTTTCCTTTTGCTTCTCTGAAAGATGGCAGAGAACGCACAACCAAAGCTAACTCATTACATGCTACCGAACTTCACAGGCCAAGAAAACATCTAGCATGAAGAAAGAACAGAGCGAATCTCTTGAAGCAACCTTGTGATCTCCAAGCATCCCCTCAAAGATCTACTCTCTCTCACCTCATCCTTACTTCTCTCTCCTCAAGGCCTTCTCAGGTCAGGCAGCAGCCAAAAGTCTAAGAAATTGTTGAACAAGAAGCTCTTAAATAGAAGAGTTGTCAAAGGAGTCATTAATGCAAGTTGCAGATTATCGATCCAGTGCTGATATGGACATCGCTAGCCGTCAGTACAAACTTAGAAGATCGGCAGAGCATCGCCCTGGTGCACTCTGGACAAAATTTAAAAAATGGCTTAACGATATCCAGGCCGATCTCACAATCGTCCGGCCGCTCATTTCAATCAGAGGGAAAATTGTGCTGAGCAATCGCCTGGATACGAGCTGGCCAATATTTATAGTCTGAAAGTAAATTAAGGTTTTTACTGGATCATTCTGGCGATCCAGCGATCGTCCAGGATGATATGATCGATAATAATCATCCTTATTACTCATTGATTTCCTGATCATTAAGACAAATATTTTGAGAATATTGTCCCAGGCCGTAATGATGTACTGGACGATAAAATTTAAAAATACAGTATCTTAAATTGTCTATGGCGGCAGAAACTCTTTCTGTTTTTGAGCTTATCAGTCCTGGACCGATACACGTATGTCAGGCTGATTGTTAATAGCGATTGCTTAATAAGAATTTCTTAATTTAGACTTTTTATTTTTAAGCTGATGTTCGAGATGATGTAAAAATCGTCCTGGCGATATGATAAATAGCAATTCTAAAGATCTTCTCAAGTGTGTGTGTGTAGGGTTACTAGCATCAGTTCTTTGACCATTACAGAAGACTCGAAGAGTGAAACAAGTACAGACTAAACTCACCTTATCCTATGCATCTGAATGCTTCGTTGTATCGTCAGGTTATCGATTCCTGAAAGCTGACGCACACAGACCAAGTAAGAAAAAAATAGTATTTTGTCCATTACATCAAGAATTGCCATGAAATACATTCTGTCAATCATCCCCCCAACCACCTTTTTTGAATACTAGGCAAACACAAGATAGAAAAACTATCAAAAAGAGGTTCATTGATTTAAAGTTACAACACATCGCCCTTTTTCCCTACACATCTACTCCCTTTTGTCATCACAAAAAGAGGGGTCCAGAAAACAAAGAAAAGAGAAAATTAAAACTAAAACAGTTAAAAAGACAAACTAACAGAAACTGAACAATATAGAAGAATAACCATATAGAAAATGAAGGATCATGATATCAGATGGAGGTGGTGGAGGTGGCTGCATGAAGTTGGGCTGGCAGCATGGTAAACTGAGCATTAAACCAGGTGATGTTCCTGATCAAGCTGCTGCTGCTGGTGAGTAAGGTAACTGTCAAATCGGGTAAGGGTTGAAAGTGAAAACCATGGCTTGGAACGGCAGATTTAGAAAAGCATTATCATCCTGGCCGAATAGCAGATAGTCCAGGACGATATGCCTAATAATTATGACGTATAGGCGATTGGTCAAAAAGGTGTCCGATCATTCTGGGCCCCCCCCTTTTGAATCAGTATGGCGGCGATGAGACACAGGCGTCGTCGAGGGCTCAGTTCCGGACGACCTTACAAAAGCAGATCGTCGGGCGCGTTTTAGGAGTATCGTCCCAGGAGTGCACAAATTTGATCGTACGGACGATAAGTTTAAATGTTATTAAAATCACTGCACGTGGTATTGTGCATGGATGAACAGTAGATCAGCCGGCGATTGTCTAATAATGGATCGTCCGGGGCCGATTTTATAAGATTCAAACCGTGCTTGACAGTGGGATACATACAGGACGATCAGTGTATCGGCAGGAACGATGCACATAAAATGCATCGGCAGACAAAATATTATATCGGGCTAGGACGATTAGGATGTCCAAGACGATGAGTTACAGGCAAGCAGAAAGGTCGCAGAATGGATTTTGAAGAGAATTTGCCCTAATGTCAGGAAGATAAATGGTATCGGCCGGACGATGTGAATAGGATTTGGAACATAAAGAAGGATAGTGATTATCAAGCCTCAAACAAAACCAGAAAGAAAATAAATTAAAACATTAATAGAAAGCAAAAATACAAGGAAAATAAAAAAAACATGGATATTTTTGGTTTTAATTTTTTCTTTTTTTTTTTTGTTTTAATGGAGATCAATATTGAGAATCTTCAAAAAGTTAAATTTTAAAGTTCCAAGAGAATAGGGAGTTACAATCCAATAGAAGAAGGTAGAAAACATTGATTCTGTTAACTAGATAGACATCTTCAGGGTACAAATTTTCTTGGAATAGAGGCCTACATCAGAATAACTATGGAGTAAGACAGATATTCAGACTTGTTTACAAGGAAATATCTATAATTAAAAATAAAGTAAATTTGTCTCATTGGAATTGAAATCAAGTTTTGAAAGATCAACATAACAATGAGTTCTAAGTTTTAGAAGATAGTTTTTGAAAAGAGAGGATTGCTTGCATTAGTGGGCTCATTTTTGCTTTGTCACTTCGATTGGTCTTTGAGGCATCTTTTGATTTTTGATACTTTTGTGTATTATAGCTTTCTTTCATTTGGCTCCTTGGCTCTTTCCTTTTTAACTCTTGCAAGCTAGAAACTCTTTTAATATAGCGCTTAAAAAAAATTATTGTGAGTATATGCTCCAATATTAGAGAATAGGAGCTCTCTCTCTAACAAAGGGAAGAACAATCCAGCAACACTAATCAAATTATGTGAATAATGCAATGCAGATTTAAAAAACTGAAAGTATATAAAACTTTGGTATTATGCATAGATAAATATGTAGCAAGTTAGAAAGGATTTAATTAAAAACCATTGGTTAAATGAGTTTGACTTTTTTTTATAGAAGAAAATCATACAATAAACAGGTCAGAAGGGGGAAAACAATCAACGGTATTTCTCCTTTAAAATTTAGAAGCTAAACACTATTCCAAACTCCATCTAAAGCTTTGAAAAGGATTACATATGTAAACAAAACAACAAAAACAAACAATGGAAAAAATAAAGGAAATAGACACAAAGCAGCATTGAAACTAGGCACAAAAAATAACACAAAAAAAACTAAAAATTTCAAGCAAGTTCTAAAGAGGCAAGTTTAAGAATTTTGAGCTACAAGCTCTATGTCAGTTATCTATCTTTCCACGAGGTTTGGTGAGAGCATCTTGCAAAACTTCACACAGTCAGATTTAGGACCAAAAGGTTTGGGCCCTTCTTCGGAAAAGTAAGTTGAATGTAGATTATGGGTATGCTTGTGATCATGTATCTTAGGTTCCACACAATATGTACTCGGTGAACGGTGCGAGTGTGTGAGATGTGTCTAGCATGCCACATGAAAAACTCTAACTCCAGGAAAAAGGTTTCTTAAATGGTTTGAGATTATAATGCCTCTTCTAGGTTCTGGCTTAGGATCAAAGTAGATTATCATCGCAATTCTTTCTTATTGTATCAAATCAATTTTTGAATCCTGAGTTGTTTCTCTTTATGCATCTTCTCAATCCTAAATTTTTCTCGGTTCTCTTTAGATTTCTTAGAGATAAAATTAGGTGAGGTGTGTGATCTTGTTTAATGAGCATTTATGTTCATCATTACTTCTAAATGCTTTTTTGTTTAATCATCATTCATCAAGAAGAGCATAAGATTGAATAATGTCGCATGATCTTTGAGAAATAACTTTGTCTTTTTGTAAAATTCGAAATATTAATTTTTGGCTTGCATGAGTTTTCTTGAGTTTTTTGAATGATGTATGTATTTTTCACAAATCTCAAATAATTCTATCATGGTTGGTTTACATACCTTTCTCATACTATTGCTCAAGATGATTTCCCTATTAGCTAGGGTTTGTAGTTCTTCATCTGGTTCAGTCTCAGAGAAATCAGTACAGATTCTGCGCGACGCCTTTTGGATTCATCTTTCTTGTCTTCTTAAACTTAGGTTTTCTCAATCTTTCCTTGCTGATGTTATTTGAAGTGTGGGCAATGGCTTTCACATTGTCAGTTTACTGCACTCCAAAAAATAACATAGGGGATCTTTAACAGTTATGAATCTTACTTTTCTCAATTGTTGAAGATGCTTTTTGTTTTTCCTTAGAAAGATTTTGAATTGCTGTGATGAAGGCAATTCATCGTTTCAGAAGCGAAAAGTTCAGAATCCGATTTGTGTGCTTTATGCAATTGTTTTACTCCTTTTTCTTCTCACCTGCATAAGATTCTTTTTTTGATTCACCCTTGCTCGTAAGCAATGTGTGGCAAGTAGTTTAATAGAATAGGTGTTTCAATCCTTAGCATTTAGTGAATTGCGTGATTTTTAGCATCATAAGAAAAGCAACTCTCAAAATTGTTTACTTTTATATAGTTTGAAAGTTCTTTTCCTAGTGCTGCAGATGAAGTAATTTATTGAGTAAATTTGTGTACATGTCAGAAATGTATCATGAGGTTTTATACGAAAAGTTCATAGTATGCAAGAGAATGTTCAAACGGGATTGTTTTACTTCATTAGTACCTTCATAGGTGTGCACAATTTATCAAATCTTTACAGTTTTTGCAAGTGAGCAGCATGTAATCCTCAGATTTTAAAGCACAGAAAAAGCGTTAACATTTTGCATTCAATTGAGCTAAATATCGTTCTCGAAAGTCCATTCAGTAAAAGAAACTTCAGTTTTACACATTAAATTTCACGAGAGGTGGGAGAATAACTTCTTTTGAATAAGCATTCTGCATGCGATAATAGTTGATTGCAAGAAATAGACTCGAGTTTCAAAATCAATGACATATTTTCAAATAAAGGAGGTTTGGTGATTGAAAAACTTCCGCAATAGTACGATTAAGCATGGATCGAAATCAAAAGCTTTTTAAAACTTATTTTTTGAAAACTGTCTGATCACTTGAAAGTTTGTTAGGGATGTTAGGCTATAGATGGCCAAGCTAACCAAGAGGGGGTGAATTGGTTATTTTAAAATTTCATTTACAAAGATAAATTGCTAAAACAAAAATACACATAAAATAAATGCGGAAGCAAGAAATAAGAATACAGAAATTTATAGTGATTCGGTACTTCGACCTACGTCACTCCCCAGAGGCGCCCTCGAGTATTGCACTAAACAAACGTGACTCTCCTTTGCCCTACAGTGAAGGCGGAGAAGCCTTTACAAGAACTTTTTTGCCACTCGGCATGGCAGAGATCCTATCTCCTTTGGCTTCATACTGAGCTGGCAGAGAACAAACAAAAAGCTAACTCCTTACCTCTACCGACCTTCCACGGACGAGAAACTCTAGATGATTAGAAGATAGCGAGCGTCCTTGAAGGCAACTTGTGAATCCTACAAGCTCCCCTTCACAAGAATTCTCTTTTTCTTCCTCAAGGCTTCTCAGGTCAGGAAGGCAGCCAAAGTCATCAAAAATGTTCGAAGAAGAGCTCTTAATAGAAGATCTTCAAAGGAGCTCATTAATCAGTTTGCCGAATTATCGTCCAGGGCGATATGGACATCGGCCTTGCGATCAGTAAAAAACTCAGAAGATCGGCAGTAGAGCTAGATGCACTCCTGGATGATTGGGAAAATGGCTTGATCTCTCGGCGATTCAGATCATCCGGCCATCAGCTTTAATCAGAGGAAAAATCATGCCTGAGCATCGCCTGGATACGAGCTGGGCCGTTTTATCGTTGAAGTAACTTAGGTTTTAAACTGGATATCCTGGCGATCCTGGCGATAGTCCAGGACGAATATGTCGTATCAATATCTTAATTATTCCTTGATTTTTCCTGATAAATTTTAAGGCATAATTTGAGATTTCGTCCAGGCCGTCAAGTGATCGTCTGCCGATAATTTAAAAAATACAGTATACATTTAATTGTCTATGGAGGAACCTTTTTCTATTTTTGGAGCTTTGTCCTGGCGATACCGTATCGTCTAGGCCGATACAGTATCATCGGCCGATATGTTAATGATGGTTGCCTTAAATTAAGAATCCTTTTAAGACTTTCTGTTTTAAGCATGATAGTCCGGAAGATGTAAAAATCGTCCTGGCCATATGAGTAAAATAGAATTCTAAGTTCTTCAAGTGTGTGTGTGGTAAGGGTACTTAGCTCAAGTCTCTTTGACT
>NW_021318917.1:91722-131595 GCF_001605985.2 Dendrobium catenatum
TAAGCTTTCAGTCCTGTAAACAAATGAAGAATAAGAAGAAGAAGAAGAAGAGAAGTCAATGTTATTTTATCTGAATATTCTGATATGTTTGTGTTAGGATGAGAGGAGATATGATCAAAATTATTACGTAAGAGCTAAAAAGTAAATGAGAGAAGAAAGCAACAGGAACTTAAAAATAGGATCAATAGAGAAATAATCTCAATACAAAGGAGGAAATAATAGAAGAAGAAGAACAGTGAATGTTGCAAGTATGCACTAACCTTTCAGTGGGAGAACTTTCCTGAAAGGAAGAAGTAGAGAGGCTTAGTCCGAGCTGTAGATCTGTGCTTAAGGACCTCCTGGTATTATAGGAGGAGGATGAAGAAGAAGAAATAGGGGGGTGGCTGCTGCTATCTATGGAGGAAGAAGGAGAATTTTCTTGTTCTTCCATTTTGATAAACAAAGACAGTTATGAGCTTGTAGATGCCCATAGCTGTAATATATATACCAATATAAAATAGAAAATTACTGTGTTTTACGAATTTTTTTTTTTTTCTGTGTTTTACGAAATTAAGATTTCATTTGGACTGATTTTTTATTGCTTTCTAAATCATATTTTTAGTAAAAAAAATTTAATTTTTAGACTAAAGAGTTGCTTTAGAAAGCATTAAAAAAGGCGCCGTTCCAAACGAAACTTAATTGACTTAATTTTTTTTTTTTTGGAAGGGATATCATGGACAGGTGTTAGGTTGGGAAGGCAAGACCTCATATATTTGAATGAGAAAAAAAATTATATGTTGATTTTTTTGATGAAATATATAATTAACTATGTATGAGGTGAATGAAAATGTATTTTAATACAAAAATTATAGTAAGGAATCATATAATTGTTTAATATAATTGAGAGATGTATGAAATTCAATAAAATCTTTATTTTTTCATTTTATTTGTAAAATGAGAAGATTATCATAAAAAATATAAACTCATAAGCTCGAGTTGCAATAATTATATGCTCTTTATTATATTTTTTGTCTTAAAATAAATTTTCATTCATCTCCTACATAATTAATTATATATTTCATCAAAAATGAACATATATTTGTTTATTCTCATTCAAACATGGGAGGTCTTGTCTTCCCAGCCTACCACCAGTCCGTGATATCCCTTAAAAAAAAAAGTCATTTAGGCTTGATTTGGGACATCTTTATTAATATTTTCTAAAGAAAATTTTTAGTATAAAAATTAAATATTTTTTCTGAAAATTTACTTTAAAAAGCAGTTCCAAACGAAACCTTAATTTTCTAAAACACAGTAATTTTCTATTTTAAATTGGTATATATATTACAGCCAATATGGGCATCTACAAGCCCATACCTGTCTTTGTTTATGAAAATGGAAGAACAAGAAAATTCTCCTTCTTCCTCCATAGATAGCCGCAGCCACCCACCTATTTCTTCTTCATCTTCCTTCTATAATGCCAGGCGGGCCTTAAGCACAGATCTACAGCTCGGATTGAGCCTGTCTACTTCTCCCTTTCAGAAAAGTTCTCTCACTGATAGATAGTACATACTTGGAATATTCACTGTTCTTCTTCTTCTTCCTCTTCTTTTTTATTATTTACTTCTTTGTATTGAGATTATTTCTCTATTGGTCCTATTTTTCAGTTCCTGTTTCTTTCTTCTCTCATTTACTTTTGAGCTCTTATGTAATGATTTTGATCATACATATGTCCTCTCATCCTTATGATATTTATGGAATCTACGTTGATGTTAACGTTGTTTATCATTGTTAGCATTAAAATATTTTCTTTCAACAAATAGATTCATTAGATTAATTTCATTGTTTTAGTGCTCATAGTTGTATGTATAGCTGTAGAAAAAAAAAAAGACTTGATTTTGAAATCTAACTTGAAAAGCAAAGCTGATTAAAAGGGTAGAAACTTGTATTCATGTATTGATAGCTATTTATTTTGCATCTTTATTGTGCTCTATTTTTTGTTAAGATTTCTTCTTATAAGAGGAGACAACCCTAGTCTTTTTGTAGGAGGATTTGAAAAAAATATAGCTATTAAGAAGAAAATTGATGTTGTCCATGGAGAAAATAAGGAAGGCAAGAAAGGAAACTAGGAAGGTAATGGAGTGTGGGCAGACTTACCAGAAGATCAAAGGAGAGAATGTGCGGAGCTAAGGCGACGAACAACATCCACGACCACATGTTCAACTACTGCAATGGATTGATTTGGCGTTGGGACGAGCGCGCGGCTTGCTCTTGGATGCTCGTCGAATGAAACTCAAGCGGAAGCAGTAGATCGAAGGAGAATGTACGGACTATGATAAGAGATATGTCTTGTTTGTGCTGCGCGAATGATATTAATTAGTTATTGACACCGGTTAAAGCCGGTGCCTAAATATATCTATGGCAGAGGTTTGCAAACTAGGGATGCCAATTTTTTACCCGACCCAAAACTCGACCCGAACCCAACCCGAAAAAATCCGGGTTCGGGTCAACCCGTTTGTGAAACAGGTCAGATTTGGGTTCAATAAACCGAACTGTTTCAAAAATCGGGTTGATTTCGAGTTGACCCGGGAACCCGAAAACGACCCTAAAATGGTCATTGCCCGCTTCGACTGCCCTGCTGCTCGTGTTGGCCGACGCGTCAAGTCATATCACGTCGCAGCCGTCCGCGAGTCTCGACGCGTGCCCGCTGCCGCTCGGCTGCTTCTACGCATCGCTTCGAGTTTGGCTATTCTGGCAAAGCCGCTTAGGCATTCGCGAATCATGACGCGTGCCCACTGCCCACTGGCCGCTGCACCTGGTCCGCCTTTCGCTGCGCGCCTGCGGGTCGCTTAGGGCTTCACGATTCGCCTTCCCCGCTATCGCCTCTGTAGCTAGAGCGCCGCTACCAGTGCTTCGCCGCCGGCCAAATCCGGTAAAATCGGGCCGGGTCGTGTCAACCCGGCAACCCGCATGGGTTGGGTCCGGGTTGAGATAGCCGACCCATTTGCAAAAAAAGGTCAGGTTCGGATTAACCCGTTTAGAACCGGATCAACTCGGATTCGACCCGAAACCGACCCGTCGACCCGAATTGACCCCCCTATTGCAAACCACCACTATAAACAACTACCTAAAACCATGTTTTTGATAGTGAGTATGTTTAACTCTCTAGGCTTATGAGAATATGCTGAGAGCCTAAGACATTCTTGAATTATAAAATAAAATTTTATATTATAAGCATCTATTTTAAGAAATAATAAAGACAAGTGAAAACAATCACTTTTATCAAGATGAAATATTATTTTGTAAAATGCATACAATTAGTAATTCATGTTTTTAATCAAACTATATTTAGTTAGGATGTGTCCTGATCATTTTCTTTTTTTCAAAACAATTCAACCATTTCTAAATCTTTTGTCTAAAGTTCAATTCCAAGTTCACAAGATGGCCCATTAAAGTTTGTAAATGGCCCAGTACAAAAGATTTTGAATTAAACTTTAGATTACAATCTTTAATGGGCCATCTTGTGAACTTAAAATTGAACTTCAGACAAAAGATTTAGAATTGAACTTTAGACAAGCGCCTGCCCTTGGTTTCATTTGGAGTTCCGTTCTCATTTGAAGATTACCTCTCTCATTTGCAGATTTCTCTTTGGAGAGAGTTGCAGGAGGGGTAGATCAATTTATATACTTGTCAGAATTCATCTGTATAATTGAGAGCCTGTATTTAGCTGAAACCATGATATATTTTATTATTGTATCTCATCCATTTTGATTAGTGAATTTCTGAGTTTGAGTGGAATTAGACACTGATCTGCTTAATTAAGCGTTATTTTCGTTTAGTCAGAATTTTGCTTGTGTTTGTGCCAGAAAGTGGTTGAATTGTTTTGAAAAAAAAAATGGCTCTGGATATTTCTAGGTATAAAGTGTAAAGTGACCATTGCTCAATACAATGATACCCCAAAATTTGGGAAAAAAATTTCTTTTTCATAATTGTATTCCTTTATATTCTAAATTAGCAAAACCTGAGGAAATTGAAATTATCATTTGTAATGTCATCCATATTTTTTTTTAAAAAAAGTAGAGTCAAATTTTTCTGTAGTTGGATCTCGAAAGTAGATATTATGCAAGTAGAACTTATGAATGTCCACGAGAGTTTAACCGCCACAAGTTTGCAAACCTATATACACCCCACCGGTCATAAAACCATAACAAATGTGGTGATCTTGCGGTGGTTTTAGAACTTGTGCAAGAAATTTTGTGGTTGCTTAAACCGTCGTAAATGCTAATATTAAGTATTGTGAAAAACAAAATCATGTAGAAGGCATCACATACTTGTGTGCAGTTGAAACAATTGAAAATTTTGATTGAAACCATTATTTTTATTTCCCATGTTAAGTTTTGTTCGAAATACATAAAGGTTTTATCATAATACATAAAGGTCTTCTCTCCTGCTGTGGGTTAAAATACATGACCTTCCATTGGCTTGTTGGACTCCTATAAGTATTTCTAAATTGCTACTTGCATCGATTGTCACCTCATAGTTGATTATCTCACTATAAACAAATTAAAAAAAAAAAACTTGTCTTACATTTGCAAGAGTATGTGTCCAAGTGCAAAATTGTTTGACCTTACCAAATGTAGTTTTTGTTTCTCTTGTTGGCTCTAATTTCACCCTTAGAGTCACTTAAGATTGGAAGCCTATCCCTTGCTCCAACTGCGGTTCTTTCAACCACAACCCTACTCTTGCCTTACCAACCCTTATGTTCAAAACCCCAAACATAATTCACTAGGGGAAGAAGCAGTTCTTGAAATCCTCATAGTCGTCCTCTCAAACTGACAATTCTAAAATCTACTCTACTATTCTCTTCCCAATCCTTCACCATGGCCCGTCAGTCCTCTAATAGTCTAGTTGTCTCGGTGGATGACACGGTTTCTTCCCATCCCCCTTCTGATAACGATGTTATTATTGTGCAACCAACCTCTTCAAGCACCACTAAAGAGCATCTCCAAAACCTAAATTATCCTCTAAAATGCTGACCACATCTAATGATTCTTTAAGTGATCTCCCCTCCCACTGTTATCAATAGAGGTCAGTCTCTCATCCATCTAGCATTCTCACTACCTCCAACAAGTTTCGAGCTTTCCAATCTGAAGAGCCTCAGACATCTAGCCTCTAACATTATTAACCATCCAAAAATACCAACCCAACTTCTATCTTCACAACAACAAAAAGTGAATGCATCCTAATCTATCATCATTGTTCCCACACAATCCAAAGAAAAGAATACCAAGAAGACAGCCACACCCAACCCTAAATCTCAATGACCTTGCCCCCTTATTGGTTCTTGGAAAGTTAGGGGATTTAATAGCCTTAGCAGAGTTTTTATTTGTAAAAAGTTTATTCAATCCCATAAACTAGAATTTTTGTGTAGTTTAGAAGGTAAAATATATTCATTTATGGTTGTTAATCCATGTGTTTCATCCTTTCATTCTATTTTTGACAATAAAGCTTCTTACAAAAACTTCAATTTCTCTAATTGTGGCAAAATATGGATCAAATGGAATGCTTCCAAGATTTCTTTTACTCCAACTCTTTCTTTTAGCCAAATAGTTCATGACACCTTCTATGTTGGCTCTTCTTCTTAATTTCATCTCACTATTATTTATGATGCTAACTCTTTCTCTAACAGAATCCTCCTTTGTGAAGACATAATTTTCATTTCTATCCCTTGGGATATTCTTAGTGATTTTAATTTTTGTAGGTTCAATTGTGATAAATCAAGGAGAAATATTATTCATAACAACAAGTTGTGGACCTTAATAACTTCATTTTTAGAGCTGGTATTCAACATCTTATTTCAGTGGGCACTTTTATAATTGAATTAATTAGAGGTGTGACAATCCTATCCATATTAAATTGGATAGGATTATGATTAATAATCTTTGGCTAGAGCAATTCCCTTCATCTATAAGGTGGAGAATCTCATGGATTTTGATCATTTTCCCTTGGTATTAATATGCAGCTTTGCTTCTAAACAATTCTTCATCAGTTTTTGTTCAAAAATTATTAGTGTAACATTATTTAAGTTTGGAATTGGCTCATTGTCTCTATTGCTTTGCTACCTAGTAGAAATTCAATATACACTTTTTATGTCATGCATAAAAACTTATAAGGAGCTATTAAATCTAAGAATTGGGCATCTTATATGCTTCTTTCCAAAGCTATTGATGAACTACAACGACAACAAAATCAGTGTATAAAATTGAATCAATCTTCTCCCCTAGACCTTAGGTTGAATGCCACTCTTAAAAATATCAACTTGCAGCTTTCCTACTCATACTCATTTCGGTCCTCTTAGATCTCTCAATGGTCCAAAAATATATAGCTTTCCTCTGGGGAGGACGACCTAAAATTCCTTAACTCTAAAATCAGTTATAGATGTAATGGAAACAAAATCTATGAGATCTCAATACCTTTTGGGGTATATTCTAATCCAAATTCCATTGCTACTACTATAATTCAACAATTTGATCAGAATCTTTTTAACTCTTATACTCCTCCTTCCACCAATTTATATGTCTTTCTTGCCAGTAATCTGTTGCCCCTCACCTTATCCCTTCATTGATTAGCCCTATGGAGAATGAAGAAATTAAGGAGGTCATTTTCTCTGCCCCCTATCAGGCTTCTCATAAGCCTGATGGCTTTACCTTTTAGTTATATAAATGGTCTTGTGATATCATTATACATTCCTTATTTATTATTTTCAAACACTTTATCTTTACTGACTCTACTCTTCCTAAAAGTGCCAAACACACAACCATTACCTTGTTGCCTAAGAAGAAACATGCGGGGAACATATATGATTATAGGCCAATCTCACTTTGCAATATGTTTTACAAAATCATGATAAAAATCTTAGTTAACATGTTGAAGCTAGTCATGTAATTCATTATTCATCCTAGTTAGGCGAGCTTCATTCACAGTAGGCTAGCTTATGACAATATTCTTCTAATTACTAAAATTTTATGAGAATTTAACATATCTATCAAATCTAAATTATTTTGTGCTAAATTTGATATAAACAAGGCTTTTAACAAGGTTTCTAGAAAGTTCTTTTTTACACTGCTGTCAAAAGGTTCCCTCCCCTATTCATCTCATGAATAAAAAGATATATTGAGGATATTATTTTCTCTATTACATTAATAGAGCTAGCTCTTGAGGGATATTTTCTTTCTTCTTTTAGCCTCAGACAAGGTTCCCTCTTTTGACATACCTTTTCTATTTGGTCAAGGATGCTTCATCTAACTTAATTTAGGAAGCTAGCTTCAAAGGGATCAATTTAGGGGAGACTAATGTCTCTCATATGCTTTATGTTGATGATATTTTGGTCTTTAGTCTAGCCATTATTTTTATTGCTGCTCTCTTGAAAGTTATTTTGACTAAATTTGTTTATTCTTTAAGACTCCAAATAAACCACATCAAAAATCCTATTATCTTTTCTAATAATTGTGCTAATGCTTCTATTATTTCTACTTTGCTTAACATTAACCCTTCCCTCTCGTCAATGATCTACCTCAATATTCCTATCTCCACTAAAAAGCTCTCTCAAGCTGATTTCTTAAAAAAAAAAATAATGTTGTATTAGCTTGTTGGGAAGCTAAAGTCCTATCATTTGCTGATGAATTCAATATATCAAGTTTACTATATGCAACACCCTTTCTTATTGGTTCAAGGGCATCATTCTACCTAAATACTGTTACAGATATGTAGATAAAATATATTTTAGGATCCTTTATGATGGGGATATGAACTCCAAGAAGTTGTATACTATTTCTTGGAAAAATATTTGTCTACCTAAAAATCTTGGTGGGTTGGGTATATATGTCACACATGCTTTATATCATGGTTATTGTTCTTCTACCATTTGGAGAATTATTAATGGAGACACCATATTTGTTATTTAGGTTAAGAAAAATATCGATCTTATTCGAAGACTCCTAACCCCAAGACATCTAAATTCTAGAAGCTTATTCATGACACTACCGTAAAGATGAAGAAAAAAATCTCCTTTTAAATTACTCTAAGCTACCCCCTATCCCTATTGTGGGATCATTAGTGTCTTAGTTTCTCTTTGGATGATCTTTTAAAATTTGATGCTACTATCTCTTATTCTTCATTTACTGTTGGTAGTTTTATTTATTTGGATTCTTGGAATCTCCCCTCATGCTAGCCTCCTCACATTAGTTCTAAAATTTTTGAGTCCCTATTGTCTCCTCTTGTAATCCCGTCTTATGCTAGGAGGGGGTTGATTCACCTTCATTTAAGATTTTCTCTTCTCTTATTTGTGGAAATTTGTCTTAGGTTGATTTGTTTGAGTAAGTATGGCATAAAAATCATGCTTTTCATTTCTTTGCTTTCACTTGGATGGCCTTGTTAGATGGGCTTATAATGGCTGATGTTTAAGATAAAATAAATATTCATGCCCCTTCCTCCTATGTTCTCTGCTATGTTGTTGATGAAAGTCATAATCACCTATTTTTTAATATGATTTCTTCTTCAACATAATTTCTTCTATCATGCTATGGACAAATACTTTCTTATTTAGGTCTACTCTCAAACAAATGTTGGAATATGTTAAAGATATACAACACTCTAATGTTGCTTCAGGAACATTTGCTTCCTATCTTCTTGATTCACCTTATACTATTTTTATGGAGGAAAATGAATCCCAGAAAACTCATAAACTAAATCAGTAGTAGCTCCATGGTCTGGTATTCTACCAAAAAGGCTCTCTTTGCTAAGGTTTCTAAGATGAACAAGTTTGATGCTATTAGACACCTCTTATATGTCTAATCTTTCACTTCTCAAATTTTTTTCTATTTTGGTTCACTTCTGGTATTGGATGGAGATTGTTTTATGTTGTTATCTTTCATTCTTTTTGAATTGATGCTAGACATGTGGTCTTGGATGACTTATGTTATAATTTTGGATGGGTTACACAGTTGTTGGGGGCTGTATTTTTTCTTTGTAGCTCTATCCTTTTTCTTTATTGCTCAAGAATGTGGCAATTACTTTTGAAATTTTTGAGGCTAGTATAAATCTTCTATGGATACGCATCTTGCCCATTTTGCTAGCCTTAATTCTTAGTTGGTGATTTGCACGATGATGATGGTTGTACACCCTTTTCATTGGGACCTTTGGAAGGCTCTCAGCAACCAATTCCCTTTTTCCCTAGAGGTCATTTCTAACAACTAGGGGTGTCATTCGATCTGAATTTTTAGAATGTTTTTTCATGTTTTTTGTCCCAAACTAGGTCCACTAGGTCCGAATTTTTGTTTTTAGTTGTTCATTCCATTTTTGATTCTTTCTTATGGTGAATTTTTGTTCACCTTTTTGCTATAATGTTGGTCTTTCCCAACTGTTTGTAATTATCATTACTTAATGAAATGGGCTTGGCCCAAATTCCCCTAAAAGTTTTGCTCAAAATAGCAAGAGGTAAATAGCAAATGAATTGATATGAATTCTGGATGCTAAAGTTTGCATCTTTCTACCTGAAATAGTCACATGTGGCTGAAGAATAAATCCTTTCTTTCTCGTTTCTCCTTATGCAAATAAAACCAAAAAAAAAAAATGTTGACTAATGGGGATATCTCATGCTACCTAAGCAATTTGGTGGAAACATGGACAAAGTAGGGGAGCTATTCTATGTAAGGTACGAATGACTCTAGAGTGTCAAAAAAGTTGTGCCACTTAGAAGAGCTTAAATGCTCATCTTGTGAGAAGATGTCATTGATGTATCGAAGGGCTGCAGGGGCTCACAGTAGGAATTATAGAGGTTATTTGACCTACTGTGTGAAGTTAGGCAAGGAATTCAGCAATTGTGTGAACGGTGTGGTGGGTTAAGGTGTTGAGATATCTACGAGTGAAGGTGGATTGTTGTTGGCCCACTAGTTACTGCTTAAATAATATCATATATATGACAATAGTAAAATTATATTATATTAATTATTATTTTTCCTTGCATCCTGCCTACATGTAGCTGAGATATTATTATGTACGGTGTCCAAACGCATCTTTTCATCCGAACTCCAATCATGTGAAGACATGTATTTTCTTTCTTTTGTATACGCCATGTGTATAAGTGAGTGAAAAAATTTCCATGTGTCATATAATTGGAGTCTGGACGGCGTCCGAATTCCGCACATAATTATTTTTCCCTATAACGTCATAATTTTTCTTCTCATGTTCTCTCTCACACTACCTGGCAGTAGCTCGAGTGCTTCGTCATTGGCCTAGGAAGGTCTCTCTCTCTCTTTCTAGCTCTCTCTCTCCTTTGCACACTCTCCTTCTCTCTCTCTCTTGTACATACTTTCTATTTTCTTCATCTCCTTTCCAATATTGTGGCAGCAATGTCGTATGTATAAATTTATGCATTAAGCCTATTTTCTAGAAAAAATATATAAGTGGCGATAATTTTAGAAAATTCATATTTAATCAGCTTTGAATAGGTTTTAATAATTTTTGTATTATTTTCAAAACATATTTCAATTGTTTGAAAGAAGCAATAACACTTTAGCATTATAGCTTTTTTTTTTTCTCTTTTTAATTAATATAATATTATGTCTTTCTTAAATGGTGGTTATATTTTTTTAACAAATAAGTTTTTTTTTTCATTTTTAGTTTATTAAAGTGATATTGTTCAATAATTTGGAACAATTTCATTTGTGAGAAGATTGAAAAGTATTGGAACAAGCAAGTTAAGAAATTCTCATATTATTTTTATTTTTTTATTATGTCATTCAATTAGGTGAAATTGAATGATTTGTTATATGTTTTTTTAATTATTTTTTTCATTCAACTTATATATGAAGAGATATTTTAAAAGAAAAGCTGAAGAAGATGAATATGAAATTTTATATGGAGATATCAATACACGTCAAATAAATTCGTATAGAAATAAATTTTGCTAATTTCCTTGAATTTCCTAGGTTGAGGGAAAATATTTTAAATTATTATCCAAATGAGAGAGATAGAGTGTGGAGGTATTACTTGCAAAGGGTATAATGTCAACCTCCTGATTATATTTTTTCATGCGCATAAATTAGAAAAAAATTATGTAGATTCAATACTACGTGGTTTAATGAATGCAAAGTTTGGTTAGAATATAATATCGCTAAAAATGCAGCTTATTGTTCACCTTATGGTTAACTTCTCAGTTTAATTCTCTGTTTAGATCTATAATTGAGGTTTTTGAGATAATAATAAAAGATGTATTAAGTTGTGAGCAAAATGGTGAAACATATGCACTACTTGATTTTGTACAATGCTTTGAATTTGTTTATAATTTACATATGATGGCTATATTGTGGGCCACAAATGAATTATTATAGATGTTACAAAGAAAAGATTAAGACATTATAAATATTATGACTTTGAAAAAATCATCTAAACAAAGGCTCCAAAATATGAGAGATGATAAGTGTGACTAAGGGTATAAACAAGTTAAGTCGAGTATCTTTCTAATCGAGCTAATCTTGTTTACTTACTAAGCTTGAGCTCGACTCGATTGCTCGTGCTTGTTTTAAAAGCTCGAGCTTGACTCGATTGTTGAGCTCAATTTCGTAATTTTAAATTAAAATTTTAATTTTTATTTTAAATATAGAATTAATTTTAGAAAATAAAAATATATTATATAATACTAATTTAAATTAAATTTTAAATATAAATAATGTCAATCAAGCGGCTCAATAAGCTTACTAGTCGAGCCAATTGAGTTCAAGCTCAAGCTCGTTTAATATGCTAGTTAGAGTATATGTAATAGCACAAACACTTAACAATCGAGATATTGTACTCTTTGGCCTAAGGGTCTCAGGGTTTTATCTTGTTGGGGTAACTTCCTTGGAGACCTATCCTAGAATTTCTTCGGGATGAGCACACTTAACTGGAAAGTTTCTTAATAAAATTCTAACCATTACACTAAAAGATGCCTCGATGTTTAAGAAATTTAGCTTCTTTTAACTTAAGGGGTTTCACAATCTCTCCCATTTAAGTAACTGACATTCTTGCTAGATCCCAAAATTATCCATCAAACAAATAGGATTCTAGAGGGGACCCTTACAAGTTCAAGTGGTGACTCTCATCATATAGCACTTTCATTACAGGAAAATCATTCATTACCGGCGGAATTTTCCGACAGCTTCCGGCAGTCAATTTTTTGGCGGTTTTCCGACGGAAAACAATAAGATAACTTTTCCGGTGGAGGAGTGCCTCCGAGTAGCGCAAGATGGTAGGCATTTCGAGCGGCTGGGAAAAGCGAATTTTTTTTAATTAATTTTTTTATTTTTCCGTGACATAATTTCATTAGATAGCTGTCGGAAAAAAATTTTCCTATGCAGGTTTTGCCGGCAGGATTTTTGCCACCGGAAAATCGCCAGTAAATTCTAAAATAGCCGAAAAATTATCAATTTCTACCATAAAAGGCTGATAGTAATATATGATTTTGTTGTAGTATTTGTCTCGTACAAGATTCAAGAGGTAGCTCTCATGGTGTGACACTTTATCTTGTATGACACTTAGTTATCATTCTTTCAGGTTGTGTATTGCTTTGATTCTATTTGTGATAGCTCAAATTCTTAACTATTGAGATATTGTCCGCTTTTGCCTAAGGGACAAACAATTTTGTCATATTGGTATAACTTCTCAAGAGGTCAGCAATCTCAGGATTTATCCAGGATAAGCATACTTAACTATGGTGTTTCTTAATAAAATTCTAACCATTACATCAAAAGGCGTCTTAATGTTTAAGAGTAACTTTTTTAACTTAAAGGGTTTCATAGTATAGACTTGAGCTCAAAATCGTGGCGATTCTTTTTTCAACTTTTCATAAAAAATGATTGATACGTGTAGCAAAATTTTATCAATTAGAATTTTCAGATATAAATATTCTTATGTTAGTCAATTAACTTAAAAATTTTATCTTTGATGTGAGGTCAACATATGCATTTATTAATTTAAAAGGATTGGAGAAATTGTATGTAATATGTAAAGATAATATGAAAATGTAACATTCTCAATTATAAGCTTTTTTTTCTTTTTCATATATAATATTTTTTATAATGATAAAAAAATTAAATCACCAATATTGATCCCATTCCGGATGAAAAAAAAGAGTAGATTTTGTGGCCTATTGGATTAGACCGTTGCCTTTCAAAGCATGTGTTTCAGGTTCAATTCCCAGCAGCTGCCTTATTTTGGGTTCTTCTGGGGTAACTTCGATCTTAAATTAAATAGATGTGGCCCTCTCATGAGCTTTAGTCAGTAAATTTAATAAATGTGGGACACTTATGGGCCTTAATCAAAATAATTAAAATTTAAGTTTTAAAAAAAGTGGGCTTTAATATAGTTGGCCTCACAGGAGGCTGAGTTAGTAATGTCAGTAAATGTGGGCCTCTCGTGGGCCTAGTTAATAAAAATAAAATTTGTCGGATTCTGGTTAAGCAAAGATTATTTCCTTGAAACAGTATTGTATTGTTTGTGTCACAATTTAAACTTTATCTCCACCGAACTGTAGAACGGAATCATCGTTTTCTAATCTCCAAACATTCAATAGTGAGATCTAATATCTTAGAATTTGCTGCTGCTTAAAAGCCCACTTTTTTTAAAAGCTTACTTTCTTTTAACTAACTAAAAGCCCATGAAAGGCTCACCATTATTGACTTTATTGACTCAAACTGATGAGAGGCCCAGACATATTAAAGCCCACTTTCTTTAAAACTTAAATTTTATTTTTACGAACTCCGGCTCATGAGAGTCACATATTTAAAACTAATTATGTATGTTATAATTTTTTTTTTAAATAAAACTAACATCTCAATATTTAAAGTGAAATTAAAAAAATATAGATTTTCACAATTAATAGAATATTAAATTTCATAACTTATTATAAATAAATATAGATATTATTTATAGATCAAGATATTATTTTATTATAAAATATTAAATTTTAAAAAAAAAATTCCGCCTAAGAGTTTAAGAGTATTTTAAAAGTAATTTCTGACTCAGCCTCTAATTAGGAGACAATGGTGATGGTGAATTGTTGTCGGTGTGTATACAAATGGAGAATTATTAAAAGTTCAATTAAGATAAATTTGTGCACACATCACATATGAGAGACTCAAACCTGAAATCTCATCGCCTTCAGCTTCCTCGACGACCCTTTGTCGTTGTTTGAATCGTCATTAGCTGTAGATGAGGCGCTATGTCTAGGGTTTCTTGGCTCTGTACGTGGTGTCTGGTGTTCGATATTTCTTCTTCCCTCTTAATCTTTGATTTCCTATGATTTTCTTCCCAATGCCTGCAAATCGGCTTGGGGATCCTGGGTTTTTGGATGGCAAGGCCAAGTCAAAATTATTTCGTGATGCTTTACTTGGTTATTGGCCTGGTTTTCCACCGCTCAAAGTTTCTTATCATCGTGGTTTGCCTACTTTAATTGTTTGGGATGAGGAATTATTGTCTCTTACCGCGGCTTTTGAGTTTGCGTTGGTATGTAAATTTACGGGCCATCGCCCGCCTTTGGATTTGATTTAAAAATTCTTCTTTAATCTTAAGTTTTGTGATGCATTTTCGGTTACTATCTTGAATCCTAAAAATGTGTTGATCAAGTTAACTAATGACCTATATTACTGTAGGATTTTCTCTCACTGATCCTATTTCATCGCTAACTGTTTCATGAAGTTATTTAAGTGGTCTCCCCTCTTTGACATTAATGTTGAGTCACCTATTGTGCATGTGTGAGTCTCATTTATCAATTTGTGTCCTCATCTTTTTTCACCTCGCATGCTTCATGGTTTGGGCTCTATATTTGGTAGGCCTTTGCGTGTTGGCGATGCCACTTCGAACGGCTCTCGGCCATCTGTTGCTCGAATTCTTGTGGAATTAGATGTCACGAAACGTTATGCTTCGTAGGTGTGGCTTGGCTCTGAATATATGGGATACATCCAAAATATTGAAATGGAGGTTTTCCCATTGTATTGCTCTCATTATAAAACACTTGGTCATTCTAAAGAGGTTTGCCCTATTTTATTTCCAAAGATGGATGTTCGTCCATCTGTTCCTAAGGTGGCCATCGTAGAGATCCTATTAATTGTTTGGTTGAGGTGGCGTTAATGAGGGGGTAGCTGTTAATGATATTACTCTTGGCAATGATATTATGGCTCTTGTGTCTCCTTTGCTTAATGACCCGATTGAATGCACTGTGTTGCATGCTCCTGGTGAGTCTGGTGAGGATTTTTAATACTTGGCTAATCTTATTGTTAAGGAGGTGGAGGCGGATGATGGTATGATTTAGATGGATGGGTGCCTTGGTTCGCCTGGGGTTGTGGATGTTCTTAGTGTGGTGGTTACTGTTCCTCCCCTCCTGGGATCTGTGATGGTTGCTGGCAATGTTACTGTGGATCATTTGGATGCTTTTGTCAGGATTCCCTCCGTTGGGGGGAGTGATGCTTTGGTTAATGTTCCTGTGGGGTTTATTTCGTCAAATATTTTTAAGTCAAGGATTTTGTCGCGAGCAGAGGAATATTGTTTGAAACAAATTGATTGGTTGGAAGACTCGATGGATTCTTCGTGCGATCTGGATGATGATTTAGAGGATGAAGTTGGGGCCTTACAAGGCTCGTATTGTTTGGATAACTCTAAGGCTTTGGGTCCTCCTTTCTCACGTGGTGGAAAACAGCGTCATTGCTAATCTAGGAAACAGGTTTTCTCCTTATTCTTTTGATTTGGAGTTCGGTTGCTTTACTCCCTTGCCTGTCGCTTTATGTCTTTGGTTTTGGACGATGATGAAGTAGATCTTTTGCTTGACACGTGGTTGGTCAGGTTTGGTTGCAACCTTGGTGGTCTTTTGGTCTTTGATTGTGGTTGTTTTTTGCATTTTCCGGACTTCGATACGGGTTGCTTGGATACTCTTCATGGGCGTTTGCTGGGGAGTTATTGCTTTTGGGTGCCATCTCGATTGATCTCTCCTGGTGTTGGCTATAGTTGCTTCCACTTACTCTTGGGTGGACTGATCTTGGCATTGGTTGAAGTGTTATTTCCTTTCTACTGTTCACACTGTTTGCTTCTTGTTGGTCGTTTATGGGTGGCTCTCTTTATGATCCTAACTTTTATTTTTGATTTTTTTTCTTTTGTTTAATTGTGTATTTAGATTGAATCTAAGGCTCATAGGTTTTGCTTTAATTTGATGTATTCTAGTGGGCTTTGGATTCTCTAAGGACTTGTATCTTTACTTTTATCGAACTCGTAGGCCCCTTATGTGGGTTTTATCCACACACACACACACACACACACACACACACACACATATATATATATATATTATTTAGGTCAAATTTTTTAAGTACTTAAATTTAAAATTATATTAGCTACCGAATTATGAAAAATAAAAAATAAAAAATGCTTAAATACCGTAAATTTGATTTTTTTTTTTTTTATGATTAGGCAACTAATATAGTTTTTAAATTTGTCCTAATATTTAAGCGGGTGCACAACAATCCACCGTCACCCCTATATATCCAAACGCCTCAAACCACCACCTCGCCGTCTTTCACATCACACATCCGCTGAATTCCTCACCCAGCTTCACACAGAGGGCCTAATCAGCTTCCATAATTTCTGCTACGAGCCCGACAACTGTTCGGTACGACGATGACATCTTCTCACAAGCCGAGTATTTAAGCTCTTCCAAGCATCACAGCTCTTCCGACACTCTCGAGTGATTCGAGCCTTACAAAGAACAACTCTCCTACTTTGTCCACATTTCCATCAAATTACTTAGGAAGCGGGAAATCTCCACACATAAGAAGAAACAAGTTTTCATTATTGGGCCATTAGTGAAAGCGTTGTCAGAAGAGCTAAGAATCAATTATAAAATATATTACATTCAAAATTATCCGCGAGTAGTTCTCAGACAGTTTTGACTTGAGTTCAATGGTTTTAAGTTCTCATTTTTTTTGGTTCTACAAGGCTATAGAAATCATGGATCTTCCATGAATTAAATAAGAAAAATCCCCCCCCCCCCCCCCCCCCCCCCCCCCCCCACCATTGAGATGGAGTTCCCGATGATTTTGGGCAATATATTCTAATTGATATTAGATGGGCCTAAACATTAGCTATATAGGCCAATTGATGGGTAATGAATTAGCTAAGTCTGCTAATTGATATCATATGGACCTAAACATTAGCATATATAGGTAGTAATTAGCATATATTGCTAATATCAATTGATGTATATAAACAATGTTTAGACTCATCTAATACCAATTATCGTATATTGCTTTAAATCATATACTGAAACTTCATCTCAATATTCGAAACTTTTTTCTTTCTTTTTTTATTTAATTCGCCCAAGATTCATAACTTGTTATTCATTGTAGAAATTTTCAAATAAATATTTTTTTAAAAAATATAATAAATTAAAACCATTGTACTTAAATCGTAAAAATATTCAGCCCATCATCACATCCTCTTTATTTACTCTACTAACGTACATAAATCATTCGAATGCTGCGCATGGATAATTTTTATCGTAATATATTTTATAATTGATTCTCAGCTCTTCTTACGATGTTTCTACTGATGGGCCTGTGAGGCCTGCTCCCATTAGGGGCTTCACACTGGTGATGACTTTTTTCTGATGGGCTAGTGAGGCCGTTTCCTGAGGGCCTTAAAGTCGTGAGTTTACATTCTTTATCCCAAAAAAGGCCTTGAGTTATTTATTTACTCAGAGGCCTAACTGGTTCATCTGTGAATATATTTTCAACAATTTTGGCCATCAATGAAAAGCTCACGGGCATTTTTTTTAAAGATTCAACTTTTAGTAAAAGAATCGGAATAGAGAATCTGTCGAGTATTGAACCAAGAATCTATTATTCCAAACAACATAATCTCATCCATTGGGCCAAATGGTTAGTGGTGTCAAAATCGGGTTTGCATTCTTTATCCCAAAAAAGGCCTTGAGTTATTTATTTACTCAGAGGCCTAACTGGTTCATCTGTGAAAATATTTTCAGCAATTTTGGGCCATCAATGAAAAGCTCACGGGCATTTTTTTTAAAGATTCAACTTTTAGTAAAAGAATCGGAATAGAGAATCTGTCGAGTATTGAACCAAGAATCTATTATTCCAAACAACATAATCTCATCCATTGGGCCAAATGGTTAGTGGTGTCAAAATCGGGTTGCTGGTCAAATTTGGATTGAATCTGAATTTTACCTGTTATTATTTGACACGACTCAAACCTGACCTTTTTAAAACGAAAAAAGAAAATAACCCAAACCCAACCCGTTTTTGTAGACGGGTCAGAAATTTTAACCAGAATATGATCCATCGGGTTTTCGGGTTGACCCGACCCAACATGAAACAACTGTGATTTGGCGAAAGAAGCATACAAAAGAGAGAAAATGGTTACCTTCGCAATGAGCGAGCTCCCTCAGTCGTTTGTTCCTCTCGTCATCATCGTTACTTCCAATCCAATAAAGGTAAGATGTCGTGACTTCCGACCCGATAGGAAGGAACGTCGTCGAAGGAGGCGAAGAAGACTTTCATCTACTCGTACAAAAGAGCAGCTACCAGCAAGTTGTTGTGACTTCTGATTTGATAGGAAGGAACATCGTCGAAGGAGGTGAACGTCGGCGAGCTATCGTCGATTGCATCACGTGAGCGAAGGAGTGTCGTCTGCCATCATAAGGCAAAACACAAGCGTGTTGAGGGCTCGATTATATGCCTAAATCGAGCGTGGTCCGAAGGTGAAAGCCAAACTGAGCAGAATTCGAACTGGGTCAAAATTGGATCCAAATCGAATTTTCTGGTTGACCCGAACTCAACCCGGAATTCGGAACGGATATTAAATCGGGACCCAATTCTGACCCGTTCTTAAATCAAGTTGACACTAACCCGACATATAGAAAAAAATTTCGCCAAAAATCTACCGGAAATACTACTTTCCAACAGATTTTGGCCATTTTTCCGATGGAAATGGCCGCCGAAAAATGACATTTTTCTTGTAATGTGTAGAGCCCTAACTTATTTAAATTTATAGATGATAGACTTTTTTCTCTCTCTCTTTTTTTTCTCCCTCTTTATCAATGATGGTGATAAAGTGATGGATTGTTAGATTTTTTTTGCTACATAGTAGCTCAAGAATTACAATGCCTTTTACTTAATTGAAGAATATGATGATATAAGAGTGCTTATATATAAGAAATGTAAGAGTACTAAAAATGAATATAATAAATGAAAATATCCTAAAGAATATGTATTTATTATAATAATAAATATTATATTTTTTTTACTAAAAAAGTTTTAAACATGTACTAGTATTTATATGATATGATTAATTTTAATAACTTAAATAAAGATTTAGTTGAGAAGTAGAATATCTCTCTATGCAAATATTTAATACGAATTATGAAGTTTCTATTTTTAATTGATTATGGAAGAAAATCTTTTTAGAACTTTAATTTTTTAATTTAAATATTATTCATTAATTAAATTAAAATTATAAAAAAAGGCCATTAGACTTATAATAATTGAAGAATATACAAAAACATCAATAATGTCAAGCATTTATCCCACTACCTGGGGTCGGAAGAAGAATATAAAGGGAGCAAATTTAGACATGCACCTAAGTCCTGGGACATTTTATTCACTTAAATATATTTTATTTCTGCTAGTTCATTCATTCAATTGTTTTGGCAGCCTAAGAGAGATAGGGAGAGAGTTTTTGAGAGAGAAAGAATGGAATTTGTGCAACTTTAGATCTTTTTTGTAAGGATCGAGGTAGGTCATACTCTGTCTTTCTCAGTATTCAAAATAAAAAGCTTCTTAAAAAAGAAAAAAAAATTAAAAAGCTTCTCTAATTTTTTTTTTATTAAATTCATATTTCTATTATAAAAAATGAGGATAACTTTACACTAATAAAATTTTTACTGTATAACTTATTGTATATATAGAGATTACGATTTTGAATATTTAGAATATTTTTTAAAAATTTAACATCAGATGCTTTGGAATTTATGCTATTTTATTAAATAGAATATAATATGGACTATTTTTTTTTAATTTTTTAATAGAATAATCACCAAAATTTTCAAACTCAAGCCCTACAGAATATAATATGGACTATGAAAATAGTGATGTAGTACTATTAAAGTAACATTGTTCAGTAAAATATCTGATAATTTGGTTTTATGTTGAAACTATAAAATTTTGCTTACGTGGAATTCTTGTTGTCTACCATTATATAAAATTATGAAATTCTAAAAGGGGCCTAAATATTTTTTAATTACTACAATGTGATGAAATATGAGTTTATGTGATTGAATTATGTGCTTATTATTGAATTGAGAAGTTATTGAGAAATTTAATTTGAACGAACCAAGATATTCTCATGTCTATAAGGCATGTCATGGTGGAAAATGCCATATGTTGGTGCTTACATGCATGTTTTGGTGCTCTAAGCACATTCTATTGAGTCATAAGAGGACATAATCCTTTGAGATTATATTTGGAACTAGAGAAACCAGTTTTGTTATGTTCAGTGATATGAAATTTTAGTTTATATAATTGCTTAGTATTTTTACTTGAATCTTTGGATAACTCATGTTATGTTATTATTATTCTGCTAAGATCTATGATTTATTATATTATATTTAGTAATTTTGAAAAATATTAATAAAGAAAATAATAAAAAAATTATATCAATATTTGTGGCCTACTGAGCTTTTTTAGTTCACTATAATTTTACATTTTATTTTCAAGATCTAGAAAAGAGAAGGAGCAGATTGAATAGTTATTCATGATCTGATCTAAGTATGCATAGGTGTTCTTCTTTTGATTTAATGCAATCATGGCTAGCTTTTGTTATATATTTTTTGCTCTCTATTCTATAACCATGTACTATATTATTGATTTTATATAGATATTTTGATGATGGAATAAAAAGAATTTTTTTTAATGAGTTATTTCTTACATACTGGATATTACTAGCAGCTATATATTTTGTTATTTATTTTAAAGTTAAAATTGGGAAGAAGAAGTTTGAATTTTTTTAAAAAATTAGATATTGGGTTTCACTTGTTACAACTCAAAAAGATAGGACCTATCTCATCAATGGCTTATTGCTAATAAGATTGTGACAAGGTTTTTGATATCCTAGTATTAGTTTTGGAAATTGGTTGTAAAATAGAGCTATAACAAATTAAAGTTGAGTATGATACTTTTGAGTTTGTGTGGGTTTTATTTTTACTTTTTTTTTTTCATGTGCATGTATGCCTAGTTATGTGTGATTTTGGATAGACCAGACCCATATATGACATATGGACAAAGTGCGAGTAAGACAACACCTGTACATAGTACTGCTCTAATAGTTAGTTTTGATATAATTTTGTAGTTTGCTTGTCTGATGGCCCAATTAATAAGGCACAGAGCCGAGTTCATGTTATTAGATATGATGAAATAGATTGATTGATATTTGTAGATGTTTCTAAAAGAGATAAGTTCTTATGTTTCACGTGTCACTTATGAGAAAATGAGTATCAGATTTTGGAAATAAAATATTTGTTGAAGATATTAAGGTACGTCTAAATCTAAGTTGTAGAGAAGACTCAGAAAAAATCATAACTTATGATGTTAGAAGGTTAAGAAATAAATAGATTTCAATGGTTAAAATCTATTATAATAGCATAACTAA
The DNA here is from genome assembly GCF_001605985.2 of Dendrobium catenatum. Classification (NCBI taxonomy): domain Eukaryota; kingdom Viridiplantae; phylum Streptophyta; class Magnoliopsida; order Asparagales; family Orchidaceae; genus Dendrobium; species Dendrobium catenatum. The sequence continues at coordinate 113,443 of NW_021318917.1, forward strand.
ATGAGAAGCTACTAGGGAAAAGAAATATGAGATGAAATAGTTATATCCTGATTTATTCTGATGATTTAAGTGTAGAAATATCGAGGATGAGATTTTTCAAAGGGAAGAGTTGTGACACCTCTAAACTCAGTATTCAATTTAACATATTTTGATTGGATTTGGAAGAGGTAATTGTTGGAATTTTTGCATTTTGAATTCTTTTGCATGTGCTTGGAAATGATTTGCGTGTATGAAAAAGATCTACATGTATTCTGAAGTGGGTGCCAGGGGTATGAATGCATGCATGTGAAATCTGAAAATTTTTCTCTAGATTTTCCCAACACACTCTTCTAGCGCTATAGCGGTGTAAGTTCTAGAATTTAAAAAATAAACTAGCATTGTGATGCTTAAACAGTGGCTCTTAAGAAATGGACCATTTTCTACATTTAAATATATTTTATTTTTATTATTCCATTCATTCAATCATTTTGGTAGCCAAAGAAGAGAGAGAGGGAGAGGAATCTTGAGAGATAAAGAAGGGGATTTAGGCCGATTTGGGTTATTTTAATTGTTGACCCAGTTGAAAAAATTGTCTAGATTTAAAATCCAATTAGGTTATTAGACCTAATACAATTATCCTAAGGCTAATCAAGAGGGGGGTGAATTGGTAATTTAAAAATTCTCTTAGAAATTTAGAAAATAGATTTAATATATTTTGCACAATGATAGATTATCACAAAAGATTTTTCAACCACAAAAAAATAAAAATGGTCCATCTAAATTTCTAAGAGAAAAATAAAAAAATGTAGTAAAAAGTAAAGATAGAAGAACACAAAATTTTATAATGATTCGGTCCAACTAGACCTATGTCCACTCTCTGAAGACGAGCTCCTTCAGGTATTGCATTATATCAAAATAACTCTCCTTTTGCTCCCACAACAAGGCGCGCGGAGAAGCCCTTATAACAACATCTCTTCCACCAACCCCAGTGCGATAGAGTACTGACATTATTTCTCACTCTCCTGATGATGGTAGGATACCAACGTCCTTTCTCACCCTTCTAGTGACGGCAGAGAACCAGTGTTATTTCTCACCCTCTTAGTGACGGCAGAGTATCGACGTCCTTTCTTACCTTCTTGGTGATGGTAGAGTACCGGATCTTCTTTGAAAGTCTTCTATTAAAAGCCTTCAAGGAAGTAGGGAGAAACTTGAAGAATAAACAAGAGATCCTTACCTTTGAATAACCTTGTGAATCCGCTCATAAATTTCTCTCAAAAAGATCTCTCAATCTTCACTCCTAAGACACTTTCCTTTTCACTCTTTGAAAGAAATTCAAAACAATAACTCTAAAAGATTAGTGGAAATAGTTTTTAGAACCCTATATATTAAAGACAAGAAAAACGTCCAAAAAATTAAAAAAATCAAGTTAAAATGTCTTCAGTTCGTACAATACGATCGTATTTTATAAGTACGAATAATTCAAAAATCTATGTACGATCCTGTACGTACCTGATTTCATATTTTATCAGTCGTCTATATGAACTGACATCATACTGTACAAAAAATTAAAAAATGAACAAGTTCATTTGGTACGAATCTGTACGAACTCATTTTGTACACTGGTCATCATCTATATGATCCATATATTGTACAATACGAATGATTAAAATAAATCATGTTTTGTTTGGTACGAATGTGGACGATCTCATTTCGTACACTAGACATCATCTGTACGAACCCAAATTTGTATAGTACAAATAATTCAAATTTAGGTGTTCATATGGGATGAATTGGTACGCACCCATTTTGTACTATGGACTTCGTCTGTACGAATCTAACTTCATATAATACGAACTATTCAAAAGATGTTTCAAAGGCATGATTTTATTAACATAATTTTGGAGGAACTATCATGTCAAATCATCTAGTACGATTAAAGAATCTTATAGTATGATTAGTTTTAAAAATAAAAGTTTTGACTCACTCCCCCAATGTGTGTGTGTACGGTTACTCAATTACAATCACACTCTCCCATACTCAAGAAAAATAGAAAAATTACATACTTAAATTACAAGAAGCCCTATTTTAATCTTTCTTGAAGTATAGCTTCGGCAGTATGGAGTATGATTTTTCAGAAACTTTAGTACATACAAACAACACAAACAAATTTTTTTTTAATATATGTTAGGAGAAATAGTAATCAACACAATAATATTTTGGTATCATAAAAAAACTCACATGATATAAAACATAATTTTGAAAACTAAGTTGCAACAATCTACTCCTTTTTTATGATGACAAAATAATAGAATGAGTGAATATTTTATATTTCTCAAATCAATTATCATATATTTTTTTAAGAAATTCATGATTGCATGGGATACATGGACCTATATGGAAGTACAACCTTCAAACTTGATATTGAATATCAGAAATATATTCATTAATAGGATTTCGCAAACCAAGATCAGATGGATGATTTTTTAAATCTACTTCCAAATCTTTTGATATTTCTTTTACTACACAACATCTTTTCTGATTTTGCTCTTCATCATTCTTTTTCGTCTCATCTAAAGTTATCAATAAGCTTGATTTTGAAAACTTCTTAAAATATCTTTATATAAACTTTATGTCAATTTGGATTATCTAGACAAGAAAGTAATAATCTAGTCATTATTTTGACAAAAAAACATTTTATAGAACACCACAAGAGCATATCATTTACAATTCAATTTCATAACATGATAAACAAAACATGACTAAAAATCTAATATAAACATCATTTTTCATCAGGGAGTCAATTTTTTGTCTCCAATCACACATTAAAATTTTTAACTGGAGCGGTCGAGAAAAAAAGACTAAATAAAAAAAAAATAATTCGTGGGAAATTCGTTACTTAGTAGAGAAGTTTGTTTATCTAAAATATCGCTAAATAAAAAATAAAAAAAAAAATAATTCGGGGGTCCCTTCCGCCATGATTGTCTCACCTTAAGTAACACCCGTAAATATGTATCTTAGGTTTTTATTTCTGATTGTTCTTAATCATCTCAAATTGGATTAGTTAAATGTATTTGAACCCCGGACATCAGGATAGTGACTAGAATAGCCAAATTAAATAATTTAGCAAGTGGTGTCCTACCACATTACATATAGAATAGCCCAACTCAAATCATTAACAGACGATATCCTACCACAATCATAAGAATACTTATTTATCAAGATTCATCATAATCAACCATGATAATGCATAGCCCAACCTAGAAGTGTCACAACCTACCTTCAAACACTCTTTCTTTCCCCTAATTAATACTGTTAGAATTAGATTTTTAAAACAAAGAGATTATGCTTTCCTTAAATTTAAAAGTAAAAGATCTTCTATGATTTGGATAATTATAAGATAATTTAAAAAATATATATTTGAAGATAATTACACAAAATTAAATTTTCTTAATTGTAAAGAGAAGCACGAGAGTCATCCCCAATATCTCTCTGATTTTACCACTACCCTAAAGCAAACTAAATTAACAGGCCATCTAATTAAAACGACATGTTGACCAAAAATAAAAATATTGTAGATGATCACTAATTAATTTCATTATGTGCAGTCTATGATAGGGAAGATGGTAGACTTGTTGAAACCTAAGGAAGTAGGCAACAGCATTGAGGCTTGAGTGAAGAAGAAGATGAAAAGTAAAACCGTCATTTTGATTACTTGTCTAAAGCATATTACATGAGTTTATATAAGTAAAATATGTGTAATAGTAATTTACTAAACTGTCCTTGACAGTTATATAAAGCAGTCAGATGGCAGAAGGTAGTTGAGACAAGTAGATCATGGTTCAGCGAGCTCTGATGGACGCCGGCGAGGTCTGATGTACACTGGCAAGTGGTTCAGTGATGTTAGTTGAAGCAGCTTCCTTATCACCGTCCCTCAAGCTGACGGTCGGAAGGACCATAAGCTTGTTAATTGCGTAGTGTGGCGAGCCGAGAGGAAGACAGTGATTTTGTAAAGATGTTCTCCAGTTGATCGAGAATAGAGATGTGACGAACGGTAATGTGTTGAGATTGAATGCAGTCGCGTATAAAATGATGATCAATCTCTATATGTTTGGTCCGGGCATGAAAAATGGGATTGCAGGATATAGACATGGCGGAGATGTTGTCGCAGAAGAGCTCGGTAGGGGGAAGTTTAATCAGGAAGTCTTCACAAAGCCGTCTAGTCCAGATGAGGTCGGCGGCAGCGGCAGCCATGGAACAGTATTCGTCTTCAGTGGAAGACCTGGCAACGGTCGTTTGTTTCTTAACAGACCAAGAGAGAAGAGCAGTGCCTAAGAATAGGCAATACCCAGTGGTGGATTTGCGATCCAGTTGGTCACCCGCCCAGTCAGAGTCGAAGTAGGCAAATAGAACTAAGTCAGCTTTGGGAAGAGCAAGACTACCATGACTTAAAGTTCCTTTTAAGTAACGCAGAATGCGTTTGAGAAGCTGGAAATGAAGCAGAAGAGGGTTGTGCATATGTCATATGTTGGCACATCTTATTTACTGCAAAAGCAATGTTAGGGCGGGTGGAGGTGAGGTACTAAAGAGAACCCGCAAGCTTACGAAAGAGTTCTGGTTGAGCAAATGGTAACTGAAGATTGGGATTAGTATGATATTTGGATGGGAGCGGCGTAAGAAGAGGTTTGCAGTTGGACATTGATGCCGTATGCAGAAGATCTTGGATGTAGGAATGTTGAGAGAGATGGTAACCACTAGCAGACCGATGAAAGTCAGTACCAAGAAATTTGGAAAGATGACCGAGATTTTTGGTTTGAAAGTTTTTTTGGAGATTAGAGATTAATGTGGCAATGTATGACGAATCACTTCTGGTGACGAGAATATCATCAACATAAACTAGGATGTATATGTTGATATGATCTTTATGGTAGTGAAAGAATGACGGGTTTGCCGAGCTGGGAACGAAGTTCTGGTTTTGGAGGTAGGTAGACAACGTGGTGAACCAGAGTCGAGGGGCTTGTTTGAGGCCCTAAATGGCCTTATGGAGCAAGCAAACGTGATGGGGGTAATTGTGATCCACGAAACCTTTTGGATGGATCATATAGGCGGGTTGATCAAGTTTGCCATGAAGAAAAGCATTCATCACGTCAAGCTGATGAACGACCCAGTCATGATGGAGAGCAACAATAAGAAACAATCGAATTGTTGTGAATTTAATAACCGGGCTGAATGTCTCAAGGTAGTCAATACCATATTGTTGTTTGAAGCCCTGTGCAACGAGACACGCTTTATGTCGAGCAATGGTACCGTCCGCTAAGAATTTGAGCTTGTAGATCCATTTGCAGCCTAGAATCTGATGATTGGTTGGCGGGGGAACTATATACCATGTACCCTGAGCCTTGAGAGCGTGAAACTCCACTGACATTGCGTGACGCCAATTTGGATCTTTGTTGGCAATGATGAAATAAGTAGGGGACGATTGTAAAGTGTGAGAGAGATCAAGAATAATTCGTGGTTTAAGATGGCCAGTTTGTAATCATGTAATCATGTGGTGTGTTGATTTGGGTATTACGGGAATGGAGGGTGAAGTTGATGATGTGGTGGTCGGAGTTGAGGTAGTGGGTTGAGGTAGAGAAGGAGCGTTAACAGAAGATGAGGGTGATGAGATAAGTGGACTAGGTGGTGGAGCATTTGGTGGTTGTGTAGTTGAGTTTTGGTATGGAGGGAAGTAAGGAAGATCAGAAGGTGTTTGAATTGGAGGTGTGGTGGGAAGAGTGATAGAGGGAAACATAGACTCATCGAATAGAATGTGACGGGAAGAGATGATTTTAGTATTGGCGGGATCATAGCATTTAAATCCTTTTTGATTTATTGTGTAACCCGGGAATATGCAAGGAATAGAGCGGGGGGCTAATTTGTGAGGAGTGAAAGGTTTTGTCCACGAAAAATATCTGCAGCCGAAAGGACAAAGGATAGAATAGTCGGGTGGAATGTGATAGAGAAGATGATAAGGGGATTTTGAAGATGTCTTGGGTGAGGGTAGTCTGTTGATAATTAAGAAAAACGGCGGTTAGAATAGCATCCGACAAGAATGAAGAAGACAATTGAGCATCAAGGAGAAGAGTACAAGCTGTATCGAGTAAATGACGATTCTTGCTCTCGGAGATTCCATTTTGTTGTGGAGTATATGGACATGTAATTTGGTGAGTGATACCACGTCTAGTTGTAAAGTTTTGTTTTGAAATTCGCCGCCGCCGTCTCTACGGAGCGTACGAACAGACAAATTTAAAATTTTCAATTGCTGTTATGAAGCGAATCAGATAGAGAGAAACATTTGATTTCTGTTTGAGCAGAAACTGCCAAGTGTGCTTAGTATATTCGTCTATAAGAAGAGGAAAATAGCGAAAACCATTGTAGGATAAAACAGGGGAAGGACCCCAAGCATCCATATGTATTAATTCTAAAGGATAATGAGATACATGGTAGAAGGGAGAGAAGGGGATCCTGTGACTCTTTTCGAGTGCACAGGAGTTATAGACGGAACATAAAGAAGAAATGTAAAGCGACGGAAAAGCTTTAGAAAGAGCAGCCATGGTTTTGACGTTCGAATGTCCCAGCCGACGATGCCATGAGAGAGCAGAACATGGTGGAGCGACGGTAGTGGACGCAGCAACAATGGAGGCTTGGTAAGGGACGGTGTATAAACCATTAGGGCAGCGTCCTTGGAGAAGAGGTTGGTTGGTCGTCGTATCCTTGACACGAAAACCAGACTTGTCAAATGTGATGGAGCAGTTGTTATCATGTGTGAGTTTGGAAATAGAGATTAAACGATGAGTTAATTGTGGAACATGAAAGAGATGATTGAGTTGAAGCTTACGAGTAGGCATCGGAAGGAGATCGTTACCTACGTGTTGTATAGCAAGAGAATTTTCATTGCCAGCAAAGACTTGATCTCGGCCAGAATATGGAGTTGGCTGCTGAATGGGAAGAGGATCTGGAGTGAGATGAGCAGAAGCACCACTATCTAAGTAATAGGGAGAAGGTTCAGGTTCAGCCATGAGAGCTACGCTGGAGGTGGAAGACGGAGTGTAGTTGAAGTTGCCACGGTGCCAACAGGTAGCAGCGGAATGTCCTCTCTTGCCGCATATTTGACAATCACCATCAATCCGGGAAGCGCGGGGTGAAGCTCTAGTGGCATTGTTAGAGGAGAATCGACCACGACCCCGATTGGACGAAGAGCGGCCGCACGATCTTCCTCTGGTTGAAAACAGAGCAAGTTGACCCTCTGTGTGTGATGTATTTGAAAATGAAAGCTCTAGAAGGGCATCTGTAGTTTGATGGACTTCTTCACTTCGGAGAAGGGAATACAAATCATCTAGTGAAATGGGATGAAGGGAGCTCCGAATAGTGGTTTTGAAGGACTGATAGGAGGGTGGTAGACCTTTAAGGATATAATGAAGAATGTCTTCATTATCCACAGTTCCGCCAGCAACTCTGATGTTATCAACGGTGCTTTTGATGGACGCAAGGTAGTCCGTCATTGTCTTGTTTTGCATAGAGAGGGACTGCAGCTCATTCTTGAGTTGTATAACTCTGGAGCGATTAGTGGAGGAAAATCTTTGCTTTAACGTTCCAAATAGAGGCAGAGGTCTCCAAAGTGAGGATATACAGAAGAATAGGTGGAGATATTGTCGAAAACAGAGCAACAGAGAGATTTTGATCAATTAAGGTCCAGGTAGAGTATTGAGGGTTGAGGGTGAGTTGGCCTGTAGCAGTTAGAAGATGTTTAGGTGGGGAGAGGATAGTGCCATCTAGATAACCAGAAAAATGGTTTGCAGCAAACAATTTATAGATGGCTGAGCGCCATGTAGGATAATTTTCTAGAAGGAGTTGAACGTTAATGACGTTCTTGATATTGGCTAGAAGAAACTTAAGAGTAGCAGGAATCACGACATATGTAGATGTCGCGGGAGCTTCGAAGGTGAGAACGGCAGCAGGAGGTGTGCTGGGAGCAGAAGCGGTAGAGTCACCCATGGAGAAGAGAAGCCGTTAGGCGCTAAGCTCTGATACCATGTTGAAACCCAAGGAACTAGGCAACAACATTGAGGCTTGAGTGAAGAAGAAGTTGAACATTAAAACCGTCATTTTGATTACTTGTCTAAAGCATATTACATGAGTTTATATAAGTAAAATATGTGTAATAGTAATTTACTAAACTGCCCTTGACAGTTACATAAAGCAGTCAGATGGCAGAAGGAAGTGGAGACAAGTAGATTATGGTTTAGTGAGCTCTGATGGACGCCAGCGATGTCTGATGTATGCCGGCAAGTGGTTCAGTGATGTTAGTTGAAGCAGCTTCCTTATCAAGACTCAGTCACTAACATGCCGGACGCTTGGAGCAACCGTCTAGCCATTAATGGCATTCATAAGATGGACGTTCAAAATGACATCATAAGAGTAGTACTGGCGCTTTCATACGAGAGTAGGAGGTGCAGTTTGAGTTCGTTTGGTATGTGAAGCTGAAATTTTCCCAAAAAAAGTGAAGCTGGACATCATGAGCAACTGTCTAGCCATTGGTGTCCATGAGATGGACGTTGAAAAGGACATCATAACAAACGCAGCTGAAATCATAGCCAAAATCAGCTTCGGCATCAGCCAAGCTAGAAACTCTTTTTTGGCGTGCTTTTATATGATATGGACTTGATGACATTGTTATAAATATTATAAAATATTTTTTAATCTAATAATTAGTTTCTTTAAATTATCGTATATTAATAATTTCAATTCCATTGCTTGCCACATATATAACAATTTGATTAAGAGTGCCTCATTGTCGTATCTATGACTTTGGGGCTTTCCATATAATGACCTTAAAGGAAGTTTATAGTAAAAATAGTAACGAACAGCACATTGGACAATGGATTATTTGGGCTGGAATGCTCATTTATAATGATTAGCACAAAAATATTGATTAGCTGTTTTAGGCCAAACTTGCTTTTCTATATATTTTTGTCCTTCTTGTATATCATAGAAAGAAATTAAACCTATTTATAGAAGCAAACGCCGATTCTAAATGTTGCCTTACTACCCTACATGACCAAGTTGACAAATAAATATTTTTTTTTCAATAAAAGATTTGTGATAAGATAATTTATTATAATTTAAAAATAAATTATGATGTAATCGAATTTGTAAACAAAGAAGTAGATAAATATGGAAAAGCAAGTTTGACCTAATTAACACAGTTAATCAATATTTTTGTGCTAAATTATCATTATTTATGAATATTCCAGCTCAAATTATGCTCGGTTCTATTTTAACTGTAAACTTCCGTTCAGGTCATCATATGAAAAGCCCCAAAGTCGTAGATACGACAGTGAGCTAGGCACTCTTAATCAAATTGTTATGTGGCAAGCACTGAAATTGAAATTATTAATATAAGATAATTTTAAGAAAATAATTATTAGATTGAAAATATTCTTATAATATTTATAACAACGTCATCTAGTCCATATCGTCTAAAAGCACGCGACAAAATAGTTTCTTGGCTGATGCCGAAGCTAGTTTTGGCAAAAAATTATTTTGCGCTGATGTCGAACACCGTATGAAAATCAATCAAAATACGTCATGTCATTTTTTCGCTCGGTACCGCGACTTGGTATTGCTGAATACTGTGGTTCGATATCGTTGATGTGGCTACCTGTTTCACCTCCAGAAGTAGAGTTGCGTACATCCTCCGCATAGAATAATTTCACAGTTTTTGGCTATGATTTCAGCTGCGTTTGTCATGATGTCCTTTTCAACGTCCATCTCATGGAAACCAATAGCTATACAGTTGCTAACGGTGTCCAGCTTCACTTTTTTTTGGAAAATTCGAGCTTTTTTTCTGAAAGTTTATGGAATTCGAGCTTGAATTAGAGGGAGGAATTAACTTCCCTCAACCCTTGCACCAAACACTCAGATCCCGAAAAATTTGAGCTTCAGTAACTAACTAATTCAAACTGCACCCCCTACTCTAGTATGAAAGCGTCACTACTCTTATGATGTCATTTTGGACGTCATGGATGCCAATGGCTAGATGGTTGCTCCAGGCGTCCGGCATGTTGGTGGTTGAGTCTACCATCTTCCCTATCATAGACTGCACAGAATGAAATTAATTAGTGATCACCAACAAATTTCATCTACAATATTTTTAATTTTGTTCAACATATCCTTTTAATTAGATGGCTTGTTAATTTAGGTTGCTTCAGGAAGTGCAGTTTGAATTTGTTCATATGAATAGCTCTAATCAAACCATTTAGCAGGTTGTGCCCTACCACAATATTATAAGTTTTAATATTTCCCCTTACAAGAAAGATATAGCATATAATCATAATACAAAATTTTCATAATATCAAAATATAAATGCTGTATTTTTCTTATAAGTTACCTGTAATATATTTAATATAAAAAAATAGTAATGCCAAATGCACATTTCATAGGATTTTATATTTTATAAATATTATAAGTTACTGATAATATTTATAAAAAAAAATTACTTCAAGGACGTTTCAAGGTTTCGAAAACATTTACCTACTTTACCTCTCCCATCAGTACATAAAATATTTATAATATTTCATATAAATAAATTCTTTAGAAGAATTTACTATTATAAGTTATTATAAGTATTGTAGGGGAAATATACGTATAATATTTTTTCTTAATGTATGTGTTTTCGTTTTTAGTTTTTTTCTTCTTATTATTTTTTTTGTAGAATTTTTTTTTTACAAAAATTAAATTTTTTGAATTTTTATTATAAGCATCCTCGAATCATAGAGACTTGCTCGAGAAACACCTCCGCTAGGGTTTCCTTCCGCTCCTCCCGATGCCGCCTGCAGTCAAGGAAGTCTCCACCCTCTTCTTTCTTGTTGCTGTGTTTTTTTTTTTTTGTTAGGCTTGTTCGATTCGTCCACCTCCAGCCGTCCGCAGTTGGAATGGCGGTGAATCGATTTGTTGATTCCAATTTTTTGGAGGGGTTTCAAATTGAAATCGTGCTCTTTAGTTGAGGCCCTTGCTGCTTCGCCTAATCATGGTGGTTTTCCTAAGCTAAAAAGAGTCTTCGTTCTGTGGTATCCCTTAGTACCGATATTGCAATTTTTTCTCAATTTTTTCATCTGGACTTAGTATCTATATTGACAATTTTAAAAATCTTATTTATTTAATCTATTAGTTTAAAAGATAGAATATTACATATAAGATGATTTTTTTTTTTTTTAACTTTTTCGCGTCTACTTTTCATATTTGAAAATTTTAAATAAAAATTTTATTCCTGATCAAAATTTCCGCTTCAAAAGAGCGTAGCTCCTTATAAGTGAAGATGCGTCTAGCTCCTTATAAGTGATGATAGATAAAAAGCAGCCTTTACAGAAATTAATATGCAGGTCTGAGTAGTTGTCACGAATAGTTAAGAAGGGAAGTGATGATAGGGCCGTTGAGACATTTTTCATAATGAAATTCAGCATAATTAAAAAAAAAAAAAAAAAAAAGGTGTTCTTAACTCCGAGGACAGCTAATGGGCCGAGTTCTTCTTATTTGTATTTTGAGAGAGAAGCAATTAAATATATTTAGAGCTCGTTGGCCACTGCAAGCTAAAGATGGTGGGCATATACGATGTAAGATTTTTTATTAATTTATTAAATGTTTTTTAAATTTCTTAGTGTTTATGTATAATAATAAAGTTTTATTCTTATTTGTTTTAAATTATAAACGATTTACCGCCATTAATTTGATGCAATATTTTCATTGCATTTAGCATTTTAATTTTATTTGATATGCCTATGGATGGATGGATCAAATGAATTCTAGTAATTGATATATTAATATTTATTCTCATTTAAATCCTTCCATCAGTACTCATATCGAATAAAGTTAAAATGTTAAATATAATGAGATGAAAATATTGCATCAAATTAATGGAGTTAAAACTTTTATAATTTAGATAATTTCTGACAAATAAGAATTAAACTTTATTATTATACATAATAAAAAACATTTAATAAATTAATAAAAAATCTTACATCGTATATGCGCACCATCTTTAGCTTGCATTGGCTATTGGGCTCTAAATCTATTTAATTCCTTGTCTCAAAATAAAAATACTATCTCTGCCCATTTAGCTGTTCACGGAGTTAAGAATATCTAATGAGCTGTAAAAGCCCAAACCAGTTGCCCAAGTTGTTGGCGTTGAGCTGATAGTCTTTTTCTTTGTTGGGTGACGAGGAGTCATGCCTGGCTTCGCCGAGCGCATTTGGCGGTTTATAAACCCTGGCCATCCTACCAGGCTATGCACGCACTGCACCCACAGCCGGTGCTTTGGGGCCCCACTTAAGGGGGGACTGCCGCTTGAGGGAATCGAGCTCGGAATGAGGGGTTCCTAACCGAGCATGCCCACCAAACAAGCTGAGCATCAGTGGGTCTGATAGCCCTTTTTAATTCTGCTGAATTTTATTATTAAGAATATCTTAACGGCCCTATTATCACATCCCTTCTTAACTATTCTTGACAACTACTTAGGCCTGCATATTAATTTCTATGAAGGCTCCTTTATATTTTTCAGATTATCACCATATTTTAGCTTGAAATAGACATTACCAAGATCCAAACTTTGATGAAAGTCCTACACGTCTTCTTTCGAGAAGCATCTCAACTAAACTTTACAATTTGGGGAAAAAACATTATGATATTAGCGAATGGTGTGAGATGAACAGAATTTCAAAATGAATCAATGTGATAAAAATAGGAATTAAAGCATTTAGAAAGATGGTTTTTTTTCCTTTATTTTTTGGAGTGATAGTGGTAAAGTGATGGATCCTGAATTATTTTTGCTATGTAATGGCTCTAAAATTGCAATGCTCTTTATTGGATTCAAATATATATTGATACAAGAGTGCACATATATTGGTAAAGAATAGAATAATAAAGAAATTATAATAAATGAAAATATCCTCATAATTAAGGATATATTAAAAAAATAAATACTATAAATTACTACTATATATATTTATTAGATACATGCATGTTATAAGCTTTAAATGATAATTAATAATTTCCGATAAACATTGAAGCTTGAAAAATCATTTTTTGCTCCTCTTAAGTTGCTCTCATTAGCATCAAAGAACCTCAAAATTTTACCAACCATGAAAGCATTCATGCATCTATAAAATATCCTTAATAAATTTAAAATATATACATCTAAAATAGTGTAATTAAAAGAATTCACAAAAAATGGCATGTTCAAGCAAAGCTTTGGGTTTGATAAATGCTAAATATTAGTTGCTCACATAAAAAGGGATGTAGACGTGCGCGGGAGATGCACAAGGGAAGGAAAAAGTAAGTACTCGGTAGCTTAACAGAGGCTAGTCAATGAAAAATTAGTAAGTAATATACAATAATCGATGAAAATTCTTTTACAAAATTCATCTTTATACATATTAATCTACAACGAGTTTTCATCAGTAAACTGAAGGTATTTATGACAAAAAATTTGAATGATAAATATCCATTAATAATATCTATTTTTTTATATTGAATAATAGGAGAGATGATTAAGAAGGCAGAGAAAGTGGGCATTGTAATAACCCAAAGATATGGAAAGCATTTTAAAAGAGAAATATGAATTTTGAAGTTCTGATTGAACTAGAGCACTAATGGGGGATGTGAAGTGAACTTTTAAATTATATAAAAATTTAGAGCTATATCACCCTTAAACAATGCTTATGTTTTCTTTGATATAAAACTAATAAAACGACCCCACTTAATTTATGCAAGTAAACGTTCAAAATCAAGTAATAAAATTATAGAGAATAATGTCGAACCCACAAAGAAGTATGCTTACTTGCAAGAAACTACTACTATTTACTCTAATTGTAATAATTATCATACTGAAATAAAAATAATATTTATGGAGATTCTATCACTGAATAAATAACAAAAATATTGGATATAGTATTTAAAAGAAGTGTTTTGGATTGATGAGTAAAAAATTCACATCTTTTCTAATGAGACCCTTAATTGTAAAATGTGATTCAAAGCATATGCATCCCTTGATCTCAGTCGAGTTTGTAGGGATGAAAAGACTATCAGCTGACCTCCTACAATTATAATATCTCCTTAATAACATATAATATTTTACATCATATGTATAGACATGCAAACCTCATATATCAATATTTTTTTTTGTTCTTGCATTCCTCTGTCAAGGCTATACATCACACTATATTTTAACTAACTTATACCCACTATGTATATTAAATTAAGAATGAGATAATTTTGAAATATTATAAAGAATGAGATAATATTGAAAATATTATTTAATATTTATAGAATAAGAATCTTCATTAGTATTTAACTTGCATTTTATATCATCAATAAAAAAAGAGAATTGATCAAATATAGAATAAATGACAAGAAAACTTATTTTCATTAAACACACGGAAGAATGAAAATACAAGAAAATGATATCAATAGAAAGTATCAGAGTATATCCTATATACTCCTCCATTAACTTACAGAGTTGTTTCAAGAAACACATTAAACACTTCAATGATTGTATCTTGCACCTCCCTAGCATTCCTTAGATTTTACTCTAAGAGGGAATTAGAGAAATACTCTAAAAAGAAGTAATAAATTTTACATAAGTGATTGAACTCTATTACAAACATAACATTACAATTATTTATAGTGCAACACAAAAAAGCACCTAGCACTATGACGCTTGAAAGAGTGACACCATGGTGCTATTGAAGTGAACTAACACCTCAGCTCTAAAAATTTTGCACTGTCGTGGTACTTGTTGATGTAGATTAGTTACTTAGTGAATAGTCATGTCTCTTCATTGAGAGATTGTGTCCCTTGAAAGTTATAATTGTAATGCCGCAGCGCTAGTTGTTGACATTCGAGCACTGCGACGCCCGTGTGACGAAAAATGGTGCCAAGGCTAAGGATATTATGGCGTCACAGTATTTGATAAAATAGTGAATCGAGCACTGCCAAATAATTGTAATTCTGCGGCGCTGGTAATGCTATTACACTAGTTGTGTTGCTATCGTAGCGCTTGCAAAATAGTGAACTCGTTGTCACAATGTCTAATTTATGGTGCCTTAGTAGTATTGAAGGTGGTGCTGCGACGTTGTTTTGTTGGACGCCGCAGCATTGCAAGCTCCGTAGAATTTCTATCATGTTTTGATCTTTTTTTGTACAAAAATAATATATTTTCATTAAAAATAAAACATGTAAAATATTAAATAATTTACACTTATCAAATTCTCTCTACCTTAAACTCTTACTTATCTTTAAACAAATAAAGAAATTTATAATTTTTATTAATTGAATTACTAAAGAAAAAATTGATAATTTAAAATTACTAAAATATAAGATTATATATCATAGTCTAGAAGTAGAGGAAATGAACATAGTTGTTTAAAAATTACTAACAATTATCCTAACTAATAACCCTTATTATTACTTAATTTAAATTTATATATTATGAATATAATCATTGACTTTTGAATTCTGAATAGAATAATGAAGCTTAAAGATTAGATGTGTTTATAGTTAAAATTAAAATTTTATTTGTTCAATATCGTTTGTACTAGTTCTCCTATCTTACTTTTTTTTTTAATTTAAGTATAAGATTATAATCAGTCTCAAAGCTTTTATCTTCCTCAATTTTTGAATATCCTCTCTTCATTTTTCTTCTTTTCTTTTCTTTTTTCTTTTTAGAACTCTTATCACATTTCTTTTCTTTTTTATTTTTGTGGAGTATATAATTAATTATTTTGAATATCAGTTTTGCTTCATTTTTTACAATCTTAATGAGTTTAATATAATGATTTAATAAGATTACTAAATCTAAATTTAGGTTGTTATGATTTTTTAATTTTAATCTACTCATATTTATTATTTAACCTTAATTATTTATCTTCAATTTAAATGTCAATGCATAAATGTATAACTTATAAATTTAATTTAAGTCAATAATTTAAATAATTTAATTTAGTTAATTATTAGTTTTTTGAAGATATTAATTATAAAATAATATTCATTTTAACTATGATATAGGATTTTATAATTATCTTAATTTTACATAATTTTTAATTATCATTTTTATTAGGAATCAGAATGCAGAGATTTTAATGGAAGATAGTATAACCGTGCAAGTATACAACAACAATAACTATAACAAGCCTTTATCCCACTAAAATGTGGGGTCAACTACTTGAATCATTTGTCTCCATTGTGTCATATTAAGGGTCAAATTCTCATCTAAATCTAATAAAGAAATGTCATTTCTAATATTTTATAACAAAATTTTTTTTAAGTCTACCTCTATCTTTCTTAATATAAGTCTAATCTAATGCATCTACTTTTCCTATCCAGGTCATCAGAAGGCCGCCATTTTATGTGACCAAACCAACTAAGACGACTCACTCTAACCTTATCTTCCACTGGATCTACTCCAACCATTTCACGTATATACTGATTTCGTATCCTATCTTTAAGAGTAAAGCCACTCATCCACTTAAGCATCCTCAAATGTAAAAAAAAAAAGAAAGATGAACATTAATAAATACACATATTTTCATATGAATGATAGAAATATGTGAAACATATAATATAAAATAAGCTACTACAGCATATAAGATAGTTAGTGCTACAAGCACCATTACACTGTAGTGGCTCTCATAGCCACAACTGATCATCATGCTAATACAATACTATCACTCCAACATGTCACTAGATCCCCCCAAAGAGAAAAAAAAAGGAATAAAAAAAAGCTACATAATAAACGTAGTATTCATTTAAATGCAAAGATTCCGTAAGGACTTGTGAATATTGTTTTATCAAGATCTTCTGGCCTGGGAAATGAAAATTTGGTCGTAACAAGAGTATCCATCTAAGAAAGTGTAGAAATGATGCTTAACTAATCTATCTAGCATTTTAATCAATAATGGGCAATGGGAAATGCTCCTTAATTCCTATTAGATTTATTAAGCATCTGATATTCAATACAGAACCTCCACAAGGTCATAATTTTAATTAGTAATAATTAGTCCATTCTTTTCAATTGTAAGGATTATTAACCCTCCTTTCTTAGGGATACAATAATTTGGTTTAATCTATTTACTACCATAATTAGGATAAATAATACATGTATTCAACTATTTTAGAATTTCTTTCTTAGCCACTTCTTTCATAATTATATTCAACCTCATGCATGTATGGGTCAACTTTAGGTTGACAAGGTTCTTCCAACAAAATCATATGCATATAAACAAATAGATAGATCTCTTGAATGCCTGCAATAGTCCATCTAAAAGCTTTCTTATACAAACTATGGACTTTAATTATCTAACCTACATGATCTTTTTTAAGCTCAGTAGAGATAATGATATGTAAAGTTGACTCATGTCCTAAAAATGCATATTTTAAGTAAATAGATAACACTTTTAGTTCTAAATTAAGAGCCTCAACTATATAGGTTTTTAAAGGTTTCCTTAAGGATGATGAATCTATGACTTAGAATATTTCCCTATTCATCCTTGGGACTACACTAATGAATAAAATAGAGTCTCTCTCGATCTCATACAAAGTATTCTCGCACAAAGATATATCCAATTGACATCGCCCAATAGTTCCTCCATATCTTTCTTTACACATGAATCAACATAATCCACTCTATAACAACCCTCACCCCGATCCTTAGAAGACTTTTGATGTGAACTCTCATAGTTAGCTCACCCTACAAAACATCGATCATAGCCCTATTGGTAGCTAAGAAAGGTCTACCTAGAATAATATGTATTTCTCTACTTTCCTCCATATCTAAAATAATAGAATCTATATGAAAAATGAACTTATTAACCTCACTAAAATATCATCTATTACCCCCTTAAGTTAGGTGAATGAATTGTTGTCTAATTACAGGGTGACTGTAGTAGGCTAGATTTCTCCTAGATCTAATCTTTTAAATATAAATAAAAAAGGTAAAAAGATTGATGATACTGAATGAAGAGGTAGTGAAATTGTTTGAACAACTCACACCAGCAAATTTTTATAGTTTTTTTTATTATTGTGCGAGGACAAGTGTACATAATTGTGAAGGTAGTGAAAAAGATAATAATAATAATTGAAGATTAC
>NW_021318917.1:133886-141055 GCF_001605985.2 Dendrobium catenatum
CCCCCCCAACAGCTAGAAACGATGTTCCCACAAACGGCGCCAAACTATTGCGTCCTGGAATATTTGTGATGGTAGATAGTGATAGGATTTATCATCTACACTTTGTACGAAGATCCAACACACAAATAGATAAGAGAGTATGGTTATAACGTCTATAACAGACACCAGAATTTCTATGTGAAAACCCCTGAAAGGGAGAAAAACCACGGGGCCTGACTTAGTTTGAATGAATCCACTTGTACTTGCAATTGATTACAAATGAGGCCCTTCCTTAGGAGGAAGGTCTTGGCTCCAAGTAGCAAGTAAACATCATATAGAGTACATTACATGGTAGGAGTTGAAAGAATATGTTAATATGTTTGTAAGAGCGGCATGACTATAGTCAGTGAGCGATGTATGTTGGAAGGACAATAGTCATATGATGGTGGTCGGAAGGACCGTAGTTTGGCGCATAGGTCAAAAATATCGTAATCAGGTGACGGTATTCGGAAGGACCGTAACTGATGGAAGGATCGAAGTCGACGGGCAACGATGATCGAAAGGACTGTAATTAGTGATGGTAGTTGGAAGGACCGTTATCTGGAGATGAAAATTGGAAGGACCGTAGCTAGCGGGCGACCAAGGTTAGAAGGATAGTAGTTGACGGGCGACATAGTTCAGAAGGATCGTAGTTATCAGGTGACGGAGGTCAGAATGATAGTAATTGGCAGGTGACAGAGTTCAGAAGGATCGTAGTTGGCGGGCGACGGGGGTCATAAGGACCTCAGTCGACGGGGCGATGGAGGTCAGAAGGGAAGTAGTGGGCGACAGTGGTTGGAATGACCATAGTCGGTGGGCGATGGTGGTTGGAAGGACCGTAATTGGTGAGGGTTATTGGAAGGACAGTAGTCGGCGGGCGATGGTGGTCGGAAGGACTGTAGTCGGTGTGCGATGAAAGTCGAAAGGATTGTAGTCGGCAGACGACTGAGGTCGGGAGGACCGTAGTTGGGCAATGACAATCAGAAGGACTGTAATCGACATGCAAATGCGGTCAGGAGGACCGTAGTTGAAGTCCGGCGGTGATCCGAAATACACTTTACTTGTTTTAAATTTTAAATATTAATATACAACTTCTAACCTAATAGCTCATAAAGTGAGACAAGAGAATAACACTAAACTATAATACATACTATGACAATGGCAACACGTGCAATTCTTATGGGTTTCCAGCTTGCAAATTTCATCCCCAACCTACACCCTCACGATCCTTTCTATTACATTGGTTTCTCAGCCCATGATAGTTCTCCGCCATCCCTAATTCTAATGCCTTAGAGGTTGGAGCTGCATTAGATATGAATTTATTGCTTATGTTACACCAATTTTTGATATGTTTCACCATTCTTAAATATAGTTATGCAAGTGATCTTTGTCATCACTCATGACCATTCTCTGAATGATAAGTCCTCTAACAACTTCTTCTCTCCCTTAACTCCTCAAGAAATATAGCACAGTTCTATTATCACACTTGCAACTTCAATTGTTAGTGCACAAAAATACTTAAATATTTTAGCACATAAACATATTTAAGAGAAAATCTAAATAACACAACATAAATAAATAAATAACTAGCTAGGTTGTATTTTAACCTTTGTTTATTGAATCTAATGTTGACATTGAGTTGGAGGACTTTAATTAATACTCATATCATATTAGTCAGCATCATGGCAAGGTTGAAAAAAAGGTTTATATGGAGTGCCTCATTTTGTTATTTATCCCATCAAATTTCTAATGTATATGATGAATCTTAATGAGAAACATAACATAACTAAATTTGCCCTCTTTAGTTTCTTCACTTTTTGTAAGTCTAATGGCTTTTTTTAAATTTTTATATTAATTAATGATAAATATTTAACTTAAAAAATTGAAGTTCTAACAGGATTTTCTTCCACAATCAATTAAAGCTATAAATTCATAATTCTAATTAAATGTTTGCATAGAGAGATATTCAAACTCTCATCTCAACTAAATTTTTATTAAATAATTATTATCATAAAAATATTAGTACATGTTTCAAACATTTTTAGTAAAAATTTGTAGTATTTATTATTAGAATATATACGAATTATTGAAGATATTTTCATTTATTATATCTATTTTTATTACTCTTATATTTCCTATATATAGACACTCTTATATCATCATATTATTTAATTTAATAAAATGTATTATAATTCTTGAACCACTGTAGCAAAAAATCTTACTATCCATCACTTGGCTACTACCATACAAGAAAAGGGAAAAAAAAAAGGGAAAAATGAGTATTCTCTATAAATTTAAGTATGTTAAGGCTACACATAATAAGATGAATAAAATTCCTTCAACATATTTCCCAAGTGGAAACAAACAAAAAATGAAAAGAAAAGAGAAAGAGGCTTGAGAACATTGATAAACAGAATCTCCAGATCCACCTAATTTTTTAACTCTTTTATTCCTAACATTATTAAATTGATTCCTATTAGAAATTATGTTTATTTTATAATATAAAGCTTCTGCGACAAATGGGAGGTCGACATTATCACTTCTGAAAAAAATTGACGGTATTACTTCTAGTAGATGAAGGTACATTAGGTTCATGAGAATATGAAAAGGTGAGAGTTTAGAAAGCAGACGGCAGATACTAGGGGATATGGAGATGTAAGTATTGATTAAGGAAATATGACTTAAAGTTAAAAAATATATGCATTAATTTATTTAAAAAAAAAATATTGAAAGGTGAAAGGCTTAACATGAAGTCATTAAAAAGAAATAAAGAAATGTAATATATTAAGAAAAACATAATTTTTTCTAATAGCATTTCCCTTGAAAAAGTGTTAAAGGTCCATGGCTAATTAAATTAGGATTAAAACTTGTCTGAAAATAGCAATCATAAGTATCAGAATTTTTTTTCTCATTCCCGAAAGGATGTTGTCTATATCTTTAGTGAAGCCAATTTTTCTTTTTTTGCCCAACGCAAAGTGCAGTTATGGAAGAAAAATATTAGAATTCTGATTATTCTAATTTGAGCGCCCTCCTTATCCCTCGATAAATGGAAACACGTTTTTTTTTCATCTTTATAAAGTAAAATGAGCTTTTCCAAAATTATTATTTTATTAATATATCAATAAACAGAAAGTTAATGTTCATATTCCGTTATGCTAATTTTAAAAAAAAAAAAAATAAAGCATCTGACAGGAGCTGGATAGATGTTTTTTACTAAAAAAAGAAAACAAATCATTAAATTTTTATTTTTTAATAAGTGATATGACTTTAACTTATACTGATGAGCCATTAAATTTATTTTTACAAAAAATTTAAAAATAGTATTAATTAAAAATGGGCTTCTTTTCCGGATCCAGAAGCCCAAAAGTACGTGTTTCAAGCCCAAGCTTGATCCAATTAATGAAATAAAATAAAACTCATAAAACAAAGTTCGAGCTCAAGGTGAAATGGACTCTGTCTTGATTCATTTTCACCATAATCATAAAAGTCAGTTTTGCCTCTTGACTCTCAATTTTTTGTTCATTGCCCATGTATTATTTAATACTAGTCATAGTGACGGTTATTATATACATGTCTTTAAATAATTAAAAAAAATAATACAAAATAAAATTACCTAATTTTTTTATTTTAATTTATATTTTTGTTAAAAACAAACTTACGGATCAACATAAATTATTTTTCCTCTCAATTAAATTTTTGCTGACCAATATATAATTTGTTAAGAACAAACTGAAATCTCATTTTAAGTCGCATGGACTGAAGTTTTAACTTTTGATGGATGACGGCCTTCTTTATTGGGCAAGCTTGGGCTTAATACACGTACTTTTGGGCTTTTGGATCCGGAGAAGCGGCCCGTTTTCATTGAATACTATTTTTCGAAACTTTTGAAAAAGTTTAATGGCCCATCAGTATACTATAAAATCATATCAGTTACTGAAAAAAAAAATCAAAAGTTAAGGATTTATTTATTTATTTATTAGTTAAAATCATCTATCCAGCTCCTGTCAGATGCTTTATTTTTTTTTTTTTTAAAATTAGCATAACGGAATATGAACATTAACTTTCTGTTTATTTTTTATATTAATAAAATAATAATTTTGGAAAAACTCCTTGCACTATATAAAGATGGAAAAAAAATGTGTTTCCATTTATCGAGGGATCAAATTAGAATAATCAGAATTCTAATATTTTTCCTCAATAACTGCACTTTGCGTTTGACCAAAAAAGAAAAATTGGCTTCACTAAAGATATAGACAACATCCTTTCGGGAATGAGAAAAAAAATTCTGATACTTATGATTGCTATTTTCAGACAAGTTTTAATCCTAATTTAATTAGCCATGGACCTTTAACACTTTTTCAAGGGAAATGCTATTAGAAAAAATTATGTTTTTCTTAATATATTACATTTCTTTATTTCTTTTTAATGACTTCATGTTAAGCCTTTCACCTTTCAATATTTTTTTTTTAAATAAATTAATGCATATATTTTTTAACTTTAAGTCATATTTCCTTAATCAATACTTACATCTCCATATCCCCTAGTATCTGCCGTCTGCTTTCTAAACTCTCACCTTTTCATATTCTCATGAACCTAATGTACCTTCATCTACTAGAAGTAATACCGTCAATTTTTTTCAGAAGTGATAATGTCGACCTCCCATTTGTCGCAGAAGCTTTATATTATAAAATAAACATAATTTCTAATAGGAATCAATTTAATAATGTTAGGAATAAAAGAGTTAAAAAATTAGGTGGATCTGGAGATTCTGTTTATCAATGTTCTCAAGCCTCTTTCTCTTTTCTTTTCATTTTTTGTTTGTTTCCACTTGGGAAATATGTTGAAGGAATTTTATTCATCTTATTATTTGTAGCCTTAACATACTTAAATTTATAGAGAATACTCATTTTTCCCTTTTTTTTTTCCCTTTTCTTGTATGGTAGTAGCCAAGTGATGGATAGTATGATTTTTTTGCTACAGTGGTTCAAGAATTATAATACATTTTATTAAATTAAATAATATGATGATATAAGAGTGTCTATATATAGGAAATATAAGAGTAATAAAAATAGATATAATAAATGAAAATATCTTCAATAATTCGTATATATTCTAATAATAAATACTACAAATTTTTACTAAAAATGTTTGAAACATGTACTAATATTTTTATGATAATAATTATTTAATAAAAATTTAGTTGAGATGAGAGTTTGAATATCTCTCTATGCAAACATTTAATTAGAATTATGAATTTATAGCTTTAATTGATTGTGGAAGAAAATTTTGTTAGAACTTCAATTTTTTAAGTTAAATATTTATCATTAATTAATATAAAAATTTAAAAAAAGCCATTAGACTTACAAAAAGTGAAGAAACTAAAGAGGGCAAATTTAGTTATGTTATGTTTCTCATTAAGATTCATCATATACATTAGAAATTTGATGGGATAAATAACAAAATGAGGCACTCCATATAAACCTTTTTTTCAACCTTGCCATGATGCTGACTAATATGATATGAGTATTAATTAAAGTCCTCCAACTCAATGTCAACATTAGATTCAATAAACAAAGGTTAAAATACAACCTAGCTAGTTATTTATTTATTTATGTTGTGTTATTTAGATTTTCTCTTAAATATGTTTATGTGCTAAAATATTTAAGTATTTTTGTGCACTAACAATTGAAGTTGCAAGTGTGATAATAGAACTGTGCTATATTTCTTGAGGAGTTAAGGGAGAGAAGAAGTTGTTAGAGGACTTATCATTCAGAGAATGGTCATGAGTGATGACAAAGATCACTTGCATAACTATATTTAAGAATGGTGAAACATATCAAAAATTGGTGTAACATAAGCAATAAATTCATATCTAATGCAGCTCCAACCTCTAAGGCATTAGAATTAGGGATGGCGGAGAACTATCATGGGCTGAGAAACCAATGTAATAGAAAGGATCGTGAGGGTGTAGGTTGGGGATGAAATTTGCAAGCTGGAAACCCATAAGAATTGCACGTGTTGCCATTGTCATAGTATGTATTATAGTTTAGTGTTATTCTCTTGTCTCACTTTATGAGCTATTAGGTTAGAAGTTGTATATTAATATTTAAAATTTAAAACAAGTAAAGTGTATTTCGGATCACCGCCGGACTTCAACTACGGTCCTCCTGACCGCATTTGCATGTCGATTACAGTCCTTCTGATTGTCATTGCCCAACTACGGTCCTCCCGACCTCAGTCGTCTGCCGACTACAATCCTTTCGACTTTCATCGCACACCGACTACAGTCCTTCCGACCACCATCGCCCGCCGACTACTGTCCTTCCAATAACCCTCACCAATTACGGTCCTTCCAACCACCATCGCCCACCGACTATGGTCATTCCAACCACTGTCGCCCACTACTTCCCTTCTGACCTCCATCGCCCCGTCGACTGAGGTCCTTATGACCCCCGTCGCCCGCCAACTACGATCCTTCTGAACTCTGTCACCTGCCAATTACTATCATTCTGACCTCCGTCACCTGATAACTACGATCCTTCTGAACTATGTCGCCCGTCAACTACTATCCTTCTAACCTTGGTCGCCCGCTAGCTACGGTCCTTCCAATTTTCATCTCCAGATAACGGTCCTTCCAACTACCATCACTAATTACAGTCCTTTCGATCATCGTTGCCCGTCGACTTCGATCCTTCCATCAGTTACGGTCCTTCCGAATACCGTCACCTGATTACGATATTTTTGACCTATGCGCCAAACTACGGTCCTTCCGACCACCATCATATGACTATTGTCCTTCCAACATACATCGCTCACTGACTATAGTCATGCCGCTCTTACAAACATATTAACATATTCTTTCAACTCCTACCATGTAATGTACTCTATATGATGTTTACTTGCTACTTGGAGCCAAGACCTTCCTCCTAAGGAAGGGCCTCATTTGTAATCAATTGCAAGTACAAGTGGATTCATTCAAACTAAGTCAGGCCCCGTGGTTTTTCTCCCTTTCAGGGGTTTTCACATAGAAATTCTGGTGTCTGTTATAGACGTTATAACCATACTCTCTTATCTATTTGTGTGTTGGATCTTCGTACAAAGTGTAGATGATAAATCCTATCACTATCTACCATCACAAATATTCCAGGACG
>NW_021318917.1:141136-154124 GCF_001605985.2 Dendrobium catenatum
ATCTTTTGCTCTCATATAGAAAGGTTATTTATGTCAATGTATTGCCATCAACTATTGCTGCATCAATTTCATGATAATGAGAAATTGATTGGGGGGCAACCTTGGTTATAGCTTCAAATATGCTTGCACCCAAGATAATTTCTTCTAACATTTTCAATATCCAAGACAATGTAGTCAAACTATATAAAAATTTTTCAAGCTCTATACAGTCCCCAACTGGACTTCTATTCCTGAGACACTTAATCTCAACCTTAAAAAAGCAGTAACGATATAATGACAAACCAATATTTACCTTTGATTCGGGATACACGTGGCATTCGCCCTCTCCCAATCATAATATAATCAATTTTAAAGAAATTCGATTCAGCGTCTTTCACACAGGTTAACGTTAGCGAGCAACACCCTGACGAACAACATTAGATAGGTAAACATCCTTGGTGGATTCCTTCGACCTCTTCCACACAGGTTATTGTCATCGATCAAAAATATGACAAACAACCTTGGATATGTCAAACATCCTTGGTGAATTCTCTCGACCTCTTCCATACAGGTTAATGTTAGTAAGAAACATCCTAACAAACAAGCTTGGATACGTTAAACACTCTCGGATGAACGTCCTTGATAGATCCCATCGACCACTTCAACATAACATTTTGAAACATCTTTCTCATCTCCTTCAAAGAAGGATTGGAAACTGTCAAGCCTCCACTTTGTTGACATCATTAGTGTGTCCTAAACAACTGCGGTCGATACAATATTTGTCCCCCTCCATCAAATTGTTAATTATATGCCCCCGTTAGCATGCATGTCTTCTATTTTCAACAAAATATAGCATGATTGTCGTTATCAGCTTACCGCCTAATCTCCAAAATTGAAATATCACCTAACTTCTTCCAATAGGCATTTATTAATATACTGCCTAACTCCATGCATTAAAGGATTAACTTATGATCAATAGATCTTTTCATAATCATTAATCATTGATGGACTTTCGCATGTACTTTAAATGTCATCAGATCTCTTATTTACTACCCATCGTCATCAAATTTTTTCTTGATCGTTGTTGGACTTTTGCCCGACCACCGTTGGACTTCTGCCCGATTGCTATCAGACTTTCACCTGACCGCCATTGAACTTCCACCAGGTCGCCACATATTACGGGGTTCCACCTATCTGTTGATTATAATCGAATATCCTTCCAGACATTGTTATTGGAAAATCTCTCCTTAAGAGAGGGCACCATCATGTCATTTTTAACTTTTGCAATATGACAATACTTTGATCTTCGTCAACGCCTCTGAGTTTCCAAACCTCAAAAGGACCGACACAAGAGGATAAGGCTTTGTTCACCGCCAATATTCTCCAAGCTATCAATCCAACAAATTTTGGACCTGCATAGGAGAACCAGGCTTTGATCACCACCAATGTTCACTTTGATTGCCACATACGCTCCCCGAGCTACCAATCTAGAAAAAAAATGCTTAGATCATCACACAAGAGCGAGGTTTTGAATGCCGCTGACAATCCCCGAGCTACCAATCCAAAGAGAGGGCTTGGACCGGCACAAAGGATTGTGCTTTTCATCCTCCATCAAAGGGGTATTTATAGTTGCATGAGAGAAGACAAAGAGTCTTTCTAGAAATTTCTAAATTATATTTAAAAATAAAATATTAATTACTTTCACTTAATATATATATAAATGGGGGAGATGAAAAGTCTCTCCAAACCTTTCTATCTTCAGAATTTTAAGAGACAAATTTTAATTGATATAGCTCAACAGCATTTATAAATCCTAAGAATGCTTACTTGACATATGATTTTATTATGTAAAGTAATGGCAATATTTTGAACATTGAGCAAGTAGAAAGTCAAACGGCTTAAAGCAAAAGAAAATGTTTAGCAATTAACTGCCTATTAAGTTAGTAACTAATAAAAAACAATTACTTAAGGTCTCGCTTTTTAGCCTCCAATAGTTTTAATGTTTAGTGAATTGATGTTGAAAGATCATAATCTGACCAATGAAATATAAATAATTTAGTTTCTTTAATTAAAATAAACAATTGTATACTATTGTTGCATCCTCGAGTATTAGCAGCGGTAGAGAAATATAAAGTTTAATGTCATAACGTTGTACAAAAATCCGGCACACAATCAGTTAAGAGAGGTTGTATAGCATTTATGAGACACCAAGATTTTTATGTGAAAAACCTCTAAAAAGGTGGAAAAACCGTGGGGCCTAGCCTAGTTTGAATAAATCCACTAGCATTGCAGTTGATTACAAATGAGGCCCTTCCTTGGGGGAAGGCCTTGGATTGATGTACATTATATGGAGTACATTACATGGTAGAAATACAAAGAAAAATTGTTGACATGTTTGTTAGGTCAGAAGGACCACAGTCGGCTAGCGACGGAGGTCAAGGTCAGAAGTGCCATTTTGATGATGAAGATCAGAAAGATGGTGTCAGGTATAAACTTGGCGACGAGTAGAGGTCCGGCGTCGGGTAAAAGTCTGACGTCAGTTGGCGGCCGAGGAGAACTCCGACGTTATATGGTATTCAGGAAGAACTCCAGCATCACTTGAAGTTCGGGTGAAAATCCAGCGTCACTTGGAGGTCAGGCAGAATTCCAGCGTCACTTGAATGTTCGTCGGAATTCCGGCGTCACTTGGAGATCGGGTGGAATTCCGACGTTACTTGGAGTTCAGGTGGAACTTCAGCATCACTTGAAGGTTGGACAGAAATTCAATGTCACTTGTAGTTCGGGTGAAACTCCAGCGTCACTTGAAGGCCGAACAGAATTTCGGCGTCACTTTGGAAGTCGGGCGGAATTCCGACGGTGGTCGAGTAGGAGTTTCTTCCCTCCTATTCTTCTCTTCTTCCTTCTTCTCCTCTTGCTTCTCTTGCTTCGGCCCCCTCTCAAGAGAAATGAGGGGTCTGTTTATAGATTTCTGGAGTATTATGACCTGTAAATAGGTGAGAGATAAGGGGAAAATGTGGAGTGGTTCGGATGGATGGCTGATATTGAATCCTTTGATTGTGTACCATTTATCAAACATTTGAAGGTCTTAATGATATCAGAATTCAATGATCTTGGGCTTATTGGATTCTTCTTGTCGAGCTGCTCAATTGAACTATAAGAATGTCATGTTTGGAAACTGTTTGGTAATCCAAATAGTGGTTTGAATCTTCTAACAACGCTTCGAGTCCTTGATTTGGACTCATTTGGGCTTGGATTGTGTCGAATTTGGTGTCATTGGGTTCATATTTTTGAGACACTCAGTTTGACTATAAATTTACTTAAATCAGAGTTCAGGTGATCCCGAATTTAATTTTCTAGCTTGATTTTGCCTCAAGATTTGTGCCCGATCAAGATAATTTTTTGATAACATATCAGTTGCCCCCCTATTTTCAGACGTTTAAGCTCTAGAAGTTCAAAAATACTTGTGTCTACATTTCACATTGGGGGAATCACAAAAAATTGTGTTCCCAAAATTATAGATTTGCTCAAACTTGATCATAGGGGCCCTGTTGAGCTCGAAAAGTGTTAAATTTGAGTACAAACGTTGAAAAACATGTCCGGGACCCCAAAAATGTCTGATTTGGACCATCCGGGCAGAAAATCAGGCCCGAACATGAGTAGACGACTGAACCGGCATCAAAGAATAGTCTTGATCCAGCATGAATCTCGAGGTAAAATTAAGTTGAAAGCTTTTGAAATTAAACTTGGACCATCCAAACTCTGATTTCAACAAACTTATAGTCGAACTGAACATCTCTAAAATATGAACCCAACAAAACCAAATTTGACTCAATCCGAGCCCAAATGGGTCCAAGCCAAAGATTCAAAGCACTTTGAGAAGGTTCAAACCATAATTTGAATTACCAACCTGCTTCCAAACGTGACATGCTTAAAGTCGAATCGAGCGATGCAACGAGACGAATCCAATGAGCCTAAGATCACTAAATTTTGATGTCATTAAGACATTCAAATGACCAATAAACAATCAACAATCATAGGGATCATTATAAACCATCCATTCAAACCACTCCCATCTTGACCTTGATCACCCCCATATTTACAAGCTATGTCACTATCAAAAAATTATAAATAGGCCCCCATTATTCACATAAGGAGGGGAAAAAAAAAGAGGAAATAAGGGAAGAATTTGGAAGCTTGCTTACCGCCGACCAACACCGGAGTTCTTCCCGACCACCGACAGACTTCCGCCAGTCTGCCGACCATGGTGAGAGTTCTTCCTGACCACTGCTGGACTTCCATCCATCAACCACCGCCAAACTTCCGCCCATTCATCGACCACCACCGGAGTTCTTCCCGACAACCGTTGGACTTCCGCCCAATCGTTGAACACTACCAGACTTTTGCCTATTTGTTGACCACAGATGGAGTTCTTCTGGATCTCCGCCATACTTCAACTATGGTCCTCCTGACCTCCTTTTCCCTTTGACTACGGTCCTTCTAATCGTCGTTGCCTAACTACGGTCCTCCCAACCTCTATCGCCTCCCGATTACGATCCTTTTGACCTTCATCGCCCACCGACTATGGTTCTTCCGACCACCGTCACCAGCTGACAATAGTCCTTCCAACAACCCTCGCCAACTACGGTCCTTCTGACCACAATCGCCCGCCGACTATGGCCATTTCAACCATCGTCGCTAGCTACTATCCTTTCGACCTCCATTACCCGCCGACTGCGGTCCTTCTAACTTCCGTCACCAGCCAACTATGATCCTTTTGAACTCCGTCGCTCGCCGAATACTATCCTTCAGACCTCCATCGCTCGTCGATTACGATCCTTCTAAACTCCGTCGGCGTTTTATCACTTTATTACTCTCTATAGTCAGGTGAAAGTTTGACAACGATCGGCGCTTGATCGCTATATTACTCTCTACAACAGGTCCGTGGTTCTTCACTTTATATATATATATATATATATATAATTTTTTTTATTAGAATGCTAATTGAAAAGAAAATATCATAAAATTTAAGCTTTACGGCACTTGAATGTTTAATCCGACAATGTGGTGTTATATAGTTCTGCTCTCTGGTGCTCAAATTCCTTATACTACGGTGCTAATTTTTTGCACTATGCTGTTGTGAAGCACTGCGACGCTAAACTTGGCTCCATCGGTGCGTTGGATTAATTGACATTTTTTCTGAGACTCTGATGCTGTGATTTTCTGATCTGGTGCCTGACTGTTGTTAATGTTGCGGTACGAGTTCAACACTTATAATTTTTTTTTGTTTTTCCTGAGACTTTCATGCACAACAATAACAGAAAATAATATTTTTATTTACATTTATGATACAAAAACACAATAAAATTTACAATTAATAGTCACTATTTTGCACCTTGTTTTTATTACAACGTCGTGGTGCTCAAACAACGAATACCTTAGCACTCAAATTGTAACATTTTTTTTTTTTTATTTTGCCAAAATTCACTTTAGACCCTTGGGACTCATTCTAGACCACATGCAACCTTTTACAAGCATTAAAATAGTTCCAAACACATATAAATGAATTCAAAACTTAAAAGTTTAGATATTTTACATTTTTCTTATCAGGTCAGAATAGGTTAATCCAAATGTTGAACCTAGAGGCGTCATAGTTTTTGATGTGGACAAATTGGACACAGGGTGGTTGAGTGTCCACATGCAAGATTGGACTGATGATTTATGTCTAGATCAGAGAATTCTGCTAAACATTTAGAGAGATCGAGTGTAGTTTCACTTCATTTTTGATAAGATTTCATATATTAGAGCCATTGGTTCTAGTTATGTGAAAGGTAGGTCATGATCTGATAGTGGTCAGAGAGAGCCAAGTGGTTCGATTTCTCCAGTTTTAGTTCAGGCATATGTGTATAGTCTGACTTAGCATGATGCCTAAGATGCTTTAGATGATATTATATGTATAATTTATATGTATGATTAGTCATATCATATTTTATTTTAGAGTCAAATATTTATTTATTTATGAGTATTTCTTCAATTTATTATACTTGCCATTAATTTTACTTTTTTTTTTCTTTATATGTTATCTTGTCAAATATATATGATATAATAGCCAATAGAGTTTATTTCTATGATATAATTTTTTTTTTAAATAAAAAGTGGAGTTCTAATTTGATTTTATTACCCATTTCTAAATATGATATTATTTTGGGTATGAATTATTTTAGTCGGTATGAGGCTCGAATTGATTGTTTAAAGAAGTGAGTTACAATATGTCTAGGGAAGTGAGAGTTGTTTATTTTAAGGTGCTAAAGGTATTTTGTCCTATTTGATCTTTGTTGTGAAAGCAAATAAATTATAAAAGAAGAATTATTTAGTTTTTTTGATATTAGTTCGAGACAGCAAGGTGAATTTTGATTCTATTTATGATATTCAAGTAGTAAGAATTCACAAATATTTTCTTGAGTTAGTTGGTCTACCTCTAGATAAAGCTATTAAGTTTTATATTAATGTATTTTTAGGTACAACCCCTATTTCTAAGACTTTATATAGCATTACACCTAAAAAACTTGAAGAATTGAAAGTGAAGCTTCAAGAGTTAGTTGACAAAGTATTCATTCGTCCTAGTATGTCCACTTGGGGAGCACCTTTTCTATTTGTGAAGAAAAAGGATGATATGATGTGCATGTGTACTTATTACATGGAGTTAAACAAAGTCACTATCAAGAACAAGCATCCACTATCATAGATTGATAATATATTTGTTGGATCTTCTATGTTTTCCAAGATTTATCTATGATATGGATAATATCAATTGAAGGTAAGAGAAACATGTGATTAAGACAACATTCAATATTAGAATGGACATTATGAGTTCTTAGTCATACATTTTGGAGTGACTAATACACCAACAATTTTTATGGATTTGATGAATAGAGTGTTCAGAGAGTATTTGGACCACTTTGTGATTATATTCATAGATGATATTATGATTAACTCTTCTTCTGAGGAAGATTATACTAGACATTTGAGAATTATTCTAGAGATGTTGAGGCAACATCAACTATTTATAAAATTTCTAGAACATGACTTCTAGTTAAATAGTATTTCTTTTTTAGGGCATGTAGTGAGTGGTTTTAGTATTTTTGTATACCCTTGAAGGTTTAGGCTATTACTAATTGACCAAGAACTACTACTGTATTTAAGATTATTGATTTCATTTTTGTGTGAGGTCAAGAACATCAAATCAAAATACAATCTTGAATCAATCCAAATAAAATCTCAGTCAAAATCGAAACCCAAAACAATATGCTTAAATTTAAAAAAAAAAAAAACATAAGTCCAAAACTAATTTTTAGGGAAAATTCAAATCCTTCAAAACCCTATCAAATTATCTCAAATTTATGATCAGTTAGTTGCATATTGATTATGTATATCCCTATGGTCAACCACATCAATCTGGATGCATTTCAGGTCTCATAGCTCCCAAACTAAATGCATTACCAAAGGCTACAAAACTTTTAAATATTTACAATCTATACCACTAGACCTTGCTTCTTATGAAAAATCACATTAAAAACCTCCCAAAAATTATTAATCAAGCTCATAATCATTGTTACAATGCATTGAACTAACATTTACCCCTAGTGGACCAATGTTGATCATGAAACTCTTAAACCCAAAAAATACTAAAAACTAAATTTCATCCAATCTTTAACATAACTCAGTCAAACCAAACCATAAGACCTCCTCCAACATATCTCATATATGAAATGGAGTGTATTGAGCCTAACCTAACTATTGGGTATTGTTCCTTCTTAGGCTCCATATTGATCTTTTGGATAGTTAAAAAGCAAAAAAACATTTTCTCAATCCCTATTGAAGTTGAGTGTCAGCCATTACCATTATTACCACTGACAGTATATAGCTTAAAACAAGAACTCAAAATATTGCTTCCTTCTCCTCCACCCCTATATTGTAATGATATCTTATCAGTTACACTTGTAATAATAATATATTCAATATGTGCATAAAGCACATTTAGGTGTCTCATAAATATATTTGGGGCTACATTAAGGATATCACAATCATAGTTTATCATCTTGGTACTCAATATAATATAGTATATATATTCATTAAGCCTATATTTATCATAATATTTCATCTATTCAATGACTGATTGACAGTCAAAGATTAGCCCTTAATTTGAAGGGGGTTTATAAAGACTCAAACAATATTAATTGTGCAATAAAGTGCCTCTTCTGTTAGCTTATTCAGCTTAGGGGAAAAAACCATTATTCTTCATTTTTAAGCATACAATTCAAATTTTTGCTAAATTAGAGAGATTAATTTATATTACTTTAATAAAATAAATTATCAAGGAAGTATTTTGAAGTTAAGTAATATTACTACCGATTCAATTTAATTATATTTATGAAAGAGTGATACTGTATGCCATGAAATTTATTATTAAAATTAGATCCTTAAAAATTTAGCCATTGAATAAAGTATATGATTGTAGTTTTATTCAATGCTAGCAAAAAATAAAAAAAAAAAGTTTAATATTTTTTAATTTTTGAAAACTTATCTAACTTTATTTTTTTGCTTAAATTGCATTCATTAATTTGATCCCTAATATTCTTCATACAATGAGGCGGTTGTGAGCAATAGCTAATCACTGTTTGTTAGGGATAAAATTTAGTAATTCACACTAAATTTTTTACTTAGATTATACTTAGTTCTTATCATTCTAAAAAAATGGAAGTTGCTGCTTCTTCTGATATTTTATTTTCAATTAATAATCTAATAAAGGAAATACTTTATTAAAAAAATAATATATTGGATCAAACTGAAGAAGTTCTAAAGATAGGAATGCTTATACCCTGCATTCACTTTACTTGTTTTAAAAATTAATACATAGCATCAAAAAAAATTTTATACCAAAAATAACTTTAGTGAATTTTGTAGAAAACATTTTTCAACCACAAGTTAAAAAGTAAAAACAAAAGCAACGGAAAAAATAAAAGACACAAGTTTTATAGTGGTTCAGTCAAACACGACCTACATCCACTCCCCGGATGCACCCTCTGAGTATTGCACTAATACCACTAATGACTCTCCTTTTTCACTCACAGCAAGACGGAGAAGCCTTTACAAAACTCTCTTCAACCACTACCCGGTGCGGCAGAAAACCGTCATCCTTTTACACTCTCCAAGTGTTGGCAGAGAACCGTCCGTCCTTTCACACTCTCTCGGTGTAGGCAAAGAACCCTTCATCCTTTCACACTCTCCAAGTATAGGCAGAGAACCCTTCGACTGTTCACACTCTCAAAGTGTAGGTAGAGAACCCTTCGGCTGTTCACACTCTTCAAGTGTAGGCAGAGAACCCTTCAACTGTTCACACTCTCCAAGTGTAGGCAGAGAACCCTTTGGCTGTTCACACTCTCCAAGTGTCGGCAGAGAACTGGATCTCCTTGACAGATCTTCTCATAAGAAATCTAGAAGAACGAGAGAAAAGAGTGAAGTAATCACAAACCACAAGTGGAGATTCTTACCTTTAAGTACCAAGTGAATCATTCACGCTCCAATAGTAAGAATCCTCCTTCAAAACACTCTCCCACACTCTCTCCTTGACTCTCCCTTCAATTGGCATGAAGATCAATAGGCAAAAAGATTAAGAGACTGCTTTAATTGGACTTTATATAGCAAAGACACAAAAAACAGTCCAAAAGCTGCTGATTTTCAAGTCTGTATATAGTGGATCGTCCAGTAAGATTGTCAGATCGTTCCGTACGAATCTACTTAAATCAGTTACATACAAACCCAATGTATATAGGTATGAATTGGCTTCGTAACCGATCATCGTCTCGTATGAACTATGTTCGTCCGGTACGAACAGTTATTTCATGAGTTGGTTTCGACAAACTGCAGGACATTACCAAAATTTCAAAAGACAGAGCATTTCGTCCTAGGACAACTAGGAGCTCGTATGGATGAAAATTTTCCAAAGAGAATTTCGTCCTGGGACGAATAGGAGTTCGTCTGGACGAAAATTTTCCAGAGAGAATTTCGTCCTGGCACGAATATAGGATTTCGTCTGTACGAAAATTTTCTAAAGAGCATTTCGTCCTGGGACGAATATAAGCTCGTCTGGACGAAAATTTTTTAGAGAGCATTTCGTCATGGCACGAAAAGGTGAATTGTCTGGACTATCAATACAAAGTGAGAATCCAGAGAAGATCATCCCAGGATGAATTGAGAAATTCGTTTGGACGATCATGACTTAGAAAAATTTTCTCACTTCTTGTTCGTTCCATTGCTCTTCCGAGGGGATTAACTTACTTGATCGTTCCATACAAACAAGGTTCGTCTTGTACGATCAGTATGATTTTTAAAGATTTCCCCAAGTGTGTGTGCTTAGCTTATTCAATTAAAATCATATTTTCTCAAACTCAATTACAATAAAAATTATAAACTTCAATTTACAATCTATCTCATGCTGAATTTTGATTTGAAGTCTTCATTAGTCTGGAGTTTGATTATCCTGAAATGTTAGTCCACACAAGAGCAAAAAAGAATTCTTCCAAAAAGTGTTAGAAGAAAATAAAGCTTAAAATAATAATATTTGGAATCATCAAAACTATACAAGTTGCAAGAAGATAAAACATACAAATAGCAACTCTCTTAACATCATTAATATATTGATGTCATCAATGAAATCCTTAATTCTTGTAATATCTCTAATGATGATACAATTCAAGTGCTTCGCTCATCCTTTGATTTTGGTTTTTCCTCAGGCAA
Source organism: Dendrobium catenatum (assembly GCF_001605985.2). NCBI lineage: Eukaryota > Viridiplantae > Streptophyta > Magnoliopsida > Asparagales > Orchidaceae > Dendrobium > Dendrobium catenatum. The sequence continues at coordinate 151,910 of NW_021318917.1, forward strand.
TTCCTTCGTGCAAGTGGTCATTGCCATCACTCTTGATCATTCTCTAAATTAATGATAAGTCTCCTCACAACTTCTTCTCCCACCTCCCTCACCTCCGTAAGAAATCTAATGTGTTCCTATTATCACACTTGCTAATTTGGTTGTTAGTGCAGAAGAAAGACTTAAATATTTTAGCACCTAAATATATTTAGTGAAAACCTATATAAGACATCCTAAAACATATTTAAGTGAAAATCTATTTTATCATATATTCCTCCAAAGTTTTAAAGCATATAAATATCTTAATGACAAATAGAATATGACTAATTTTGCCCTCTTTTATCTTCTTCTATTTTGGTAAATCTAATGACATTTTTCATAATTTATAATTCAATTAATGATAAATATTTAACTTAAAAAATTGAAGTTCTAACAAAGTTTCTTCAACATTCAATTAAAAATATAAAATTCATAATTCTGGCCTATTGTATTTTTGCATAGAGAAAATTCAAATCCTCAACTAAATGTTTATTAAAGTTATAGAAATTAATCATTATATAATAAATATTAGTACATGTTTCAAACATTTTAAGTAAAAATTTTATAATATTTATTATTATAATATATATATACATAATTGAGGATATTTTCATTTATTATATTTATTTTTATTACTCTCTTTTATTTCCTATATAAAGGCACTATGATATTATTGTATTATTAAATTCAATAAAAGGCATTGCAATTTTTGAATCACTATGTAGCCAAAAAATCCCACAATCATCCAAGAAAGGGGAAAAAGAGAAATAAGACTATTCTATGTAAATTTAGGTAAGTTAAGATTACACATAAGGTTTAGGGTTCCTATTAGAAGTAGAATCTTCTTGCACCTTTCTTTTGTGGTTTATTTGTTTTGAATATGTTTCTTATTTATTTTTTATTCTTTTATCATAATTTCTATATGATAATGTGTAGTCATGAAAAAAAATCTCTTTCACATTAAATTTAAATGTGCAGTATATTCCAAAAAAATTTATGCCATTTTTATAATCTTGAGTTTGTTGAACATATTGGATTATCTAAGAAAAACAAAAGGGGAATATGAAAAAAGGACGGTAGGCTAGTAAAAATAATAATTATTTAACTAAAAAAATTTGAATGGCATACAAAAGATTTCTCTTCAAGTACTCAATCAATTAAATGAAAAAACTGATAATCATTCTGATTAATACTCACATAATATCATCGGTCATCATAGTAGGAGCAAAAAGAAAGTTCATGTGAAGTGCCTTAATTTTACTAGATCTTTCTCAAAATCACTTAGATTATATGAGTATCATAACATGTATAATTACACTTTCTCTCTCAATATTTTTCTCTTTTGGTTAGCCTAATGATCACCTCTTTTTCATAATAATTATTTTAAGTAATAATAATTGTTGCGTCCAGGAGTATTCGCGGCGGTAGAGAAATATTATATTTAACGTCTTAGCATTGTACGAAGATCTGGCACGCAAGCAGATAAGGAGAGAGGGTCTAGCATTTATGAGACACCAAGATTTTTACGTGGAAAACCCCTGTAAAAAGGGGGAAAAACCACGGGGCCTAGCCCAGTTTGAATGAATCCACTAGTATTGCAGTCGATTACAAATGAGGCCCTTCCTTAGGAGAAGGCCTTAGCTTGATGTACATCTTATGGAGTACATTACAAGATGTAAATACAAAGAGCTATTATCCACTAGCTATGACTAAAATAAAGTTTCTCTAACCCCCTCCTAACATCATAACATATACTAACAAATTTTAGAATCATGAATGAAATAAGACACAAGTAGGAAGATAGTAGAAGTGCAAGAGAACCAAAAACACAAAAATACCGAAACAGCAAAAGCAAGAAGATAAAATAATACAATTAACAGCGCATGTAGCATTTTGTTATGGACATGCTTCTTCAGCAGCCAGCATATCTCTAAACACCTTCACCCCTATTCAATGTTTAAAATACACATGAGAGAAGGGGTTTTTAATCCATTTTTACGTGTCCCCACCTCCCAAGCAAGAACACTTGCAAATGAACTCAACTCAAACAACTAAACCTACCCTCCTAAACAAAAAGCCTCCAAAAATGACAAAGAGACAAGAAATCCCCAAAATAGACTCTCACTTAAAACCCCAAAACAACATGCTTTCTCTTTTTCCCACTACCCACTGATTCCAAAACCATCTTAGAAAAATG